>NC_057809.1:386636041-386747968 GCF_018294505.1 Triticum aestivum | reverse complement strand
AGGTGGCAAATGGTAAAACCAATGTTGGGCATTGCTGGAGGAGCTTTACTTAAGGCGAACTGTCAAGGGGTTCCCATAATAGCCCAACCGTGTAAGGGACGCAAAATCCGGGAACATAACACCGAGATGACGGAAACTAGGGCGGCAAGAGTGGAACAAAACACCAGGCATAAGGCCGAGCCTTCCACCCTTTACCAAGTATATAGATGCATTAATTAAATAAGATATATCGTGATATCCCAACAAGTAAACAATATTCCAACAAGGAACAACATCTCCATGTTCCAACAAGGAACAAACTTCAATCTTCACCTGCAACTAACAACGCTATAAGAGGGGCTGAGCAAAGCGGTAACATAGCCAATCAACGGTTTGCTAGGACATGGTGGGTTAGAGGTTTGACATGGCAATTGGGAGGCTGACAAGCAAATGGTAGGCATCGAAGCATTGGCATAGCAAGAGCGAGCAAACTAGCATAGCAAAGATAGTAGTGATTTCGAGGGTATGATCATCTTGCCTGAGATCCCGCAAGGAAGAAGAACGAGTCCATGAAGAAGACAAACGGAACGTAGACGAACGAATCCTCACAACACGACGTTATCGGAACCAACCCGAAGAAGCACACCGGAAAGAAGCAGACAACATAGTAAACAACCACGACATAATCATGGCATGATGCGCAAACAAGTATGATGCATGTCCGGTTTAAGTATGCATGGCATGGCAAAGTGCACAAACAATCCTACAGATTAAGTGGAGCTCAAATATGCAACGAGTTGCATATTGACGGAACACCATGATAAGTTATTTAGTTTGATCCCGTTTATGTACCAAACAATATTAAATGTTGTTAAACATGGCAAGAGGGTGAAGCACAACAAAACTACCTATCTAGGCAAGTTTATATGAGGCCGGGAGCAACGAACAACAAATCCGGAAACTCCTCATGAGCATAAATTAGGTTTGGTATTGTTCTGCCCTAAACATAATTTTAGAGTTGTTAAGCATGCAATATGAGTGCACCATGTTAAACTAGACAAAATTCTACCCCAATTACATATAAAATTTATTAAATTCCGAGTTACGGTTATTTAGGTATGAATTAAACCATTTTAGCATGACATAGGAGCAAATTAATGCAAACAACATTTTAAATATTTTAAACATGGATGAAAGTTGGATATTATTAATCTACACAAAATTCTGAACAAGTTTCATATATAAATCATTTTAATCCGATGCACGGTTAGTGAGTTATTAAATGCATGAACTAGGGGGACTATTCTACAAAACTGGCAATCTCTGGAATAATTAGGAAAAATCCCAGGCGCTGAAAAAAAACATCACGGGCCGAAATGGACTAGCCCAACAGCAGGAAGGAAAAAAAGAGGCAGGGCGCTGGGGGTGTCTCACCCCTGGGCTGCGGCCCGTGAAGGAAGAGGAGGCAGGCCGGAAGGGCGACGCGGATCTGGAGCTGGGCCGGGGAAGCTGGAGAGATGGGCCGGCCCACGAGGCACAGGTGAGTGAGAGCCCCGTCGTGCTCGTCCTGAGCTTGAAGCCGAGGATGGCCATGGCGGCGGCGCGGCGGTACAGGGACTCCGGCGAGGGCTGCGAAGGCCGGGGGCGCGCGGGAGGCGCCGGAAACGGGTAGATCGGCGGCGGGGCAACCGGATCTGGGGCGGAGGACGCCAAGGACGACGGGGAGGCCGGGTTCGACGAGGGGGCGGCAGCTCCGGCGAGACCCGTCCACTCCGGCGACGAGCACGAGGCATGGGACTCCGGCGAGGACCCCTGGGGAGAACAGAGAGAGGACGCTCATGAGAGAGAGAAGCAGAGAGGAAGAGGATGGCGGCGCTGGTGACCTGGCGAAGCGGCTGGGCGAAGCTCCGGCGATGGCCGACAAAGGGGCGGCGACGGCGCGCCGATCTGGCAAGGCGAAGGGGAGCCGGGCACTCCTGTGCGGCGGCGGCGAAACTGGGCCCGCGCGGGCCCCGGATGGGCTCCGCGGGCCGACGGCGAAGTGGGGCGGCGCGGGCGCTGACATGGCGCGCTGTGGTTGGAGGAGTGTGGCGGCGGGGCGATGTGGCAGCTTCTGATTGGATAGCGTGAGGTGGAGGCTGGACGCGTCCGGCGGGCGCGGACATGTCCGGCGGCGGAGTGGGAAGAAGCTAGGGTTAGATCTGCGCGAGGATTTCGGAGGGAGACACATATATATAGGTAGAGGGATCTAGGAGAGTCCAAATGAGGTGCGGTTTGCGGCCACGCCATCGTGATCGAACGCTCTAGATGATGGAGCAGAGTAAGGTGGGTTTTGGGCCAAATTGGAGGGGTGTTGGGCTGGAACACACACGAGGCCTTCTCGGTCCCTCGGTTAACCGTTGGAGTATCAAACGAAGTCTAAATGATACGAAACTTGACAAGCGGTCTACGGGTAGTAAACCAAGGCCGCATGACAAGTCTCGGTCCAATCCGGAAATGTTTAATGCCCACACATGAAAGAAAGGTAGAAATGACCACCGGAGGAGAACGAAGCGCCGGAATGCAAAACGAATAACGGGGAAAATGCTCGGATGCATGAGACGAACACGTATGCAGATGAAATGCACATGATGACATGATATGCAATGCATGACACGCAAGCAATGACAAGGCAACACCAACGAATAACTGAACGACACCTGGCACATCGGTCTCGGGGCGTTACAACACTCCACCACTACGAGAGGATCTCGTCCTGAGATCTAGAATGGCACCGGAGGGAAAACGGAGGAGAAAGAGAATAGGTACACTAAGTTGCTTCTTTGACAAACGAGTGAAACCAAGGACCTTGCGAGGTTGAACAAATTCGAGAAAAGAGTACAACAAAGGTGAACTAGGTCGAAAACACTCCGTTAGAAACGAGGGACAAAGAGCATTGCGAAACCTTGAGGTTGAAGGGAAGATATATATAGAAAAACACTCCGGTTAAGGAAGGGGATCAAGGAAAAACCAAAATTCGGACAACACTCCGGTTGAAAAGAAAAGGAATTGAATAATAACTTGATAAGATGAGGAGATACTTGATGAAATCACAATACACTGCCTCCGTAACTATTGAATGAATTGAAACAAGGGGTAAGAAAGATCTCGGACAGCACTCCGGTTTAAAAGAGATGAAAAACTTTGATAAGGCGAAAAGAACTAGAAGAGATGACACAACACTCTGGTTAAACGGATAATCAAAGGAAAAAAACATGATCCTGAGGAAACAAGAAGATGAGTTGAAGAGAGCAACATCACAATGCCTCCGGAAGAAAGAAATAGAATATAGATAATTGAAATAAAAGAATGGAGAAGAAAATGCCAACTTCTGCCACAAAAGAACTCGACAAGGCATTTTTGGAGAAGGGTCGAACGGAGTTGTTGGAAAACCAACAACAAAAAAAAATAAGCTTGATATGGTATTATGGAATACATCTCAAAATTATGAGGTGACAACCTGCCATTCACGGAAAAAGAATTGGATTGATATGAACCAATTGACGAGAAAGTAATTTCACCGGGAAGGATAGATGAAGAACTAGGATCCTTGATAAACACCATAAGAGCGACAATCCTTAAAGGAAAGCTTTAGGTGAAATATAGCCCAAGATAACTCCAATGAATAGATTGGTGGATTTAAAATACCTCATTCTTGACAACATGTGAATCATGAAACATGAATTCCCATTATCAAGAATGACATAATACCACCTCCAATGATACGGACTAAAGAAAGCACTCCGGATTACAATATGAAGAAAGCTTGAGCTCCTTTGAAAAGAATCTCGATGAACACTTCGAGAAAGAATTAAATCCTTGATGAACCATCATGTAGAACCTTCATGACGAACTCCGGTAACAATAGAATGATCAAACGGAAAGGAAGATGAGAAGAGTAAGGTTGAAGCCTTGCAATGATTAGATGAAGCTTAGCAACGAGATAAAGAGAAAACTTGGCACTCCGGTAAAGAAAGATGAACAAATGGAAACAAGAATTTGATGAGCCTCCGGTATAGGGAATTAACCACTTGGACAGAACAAGAATTAGAATTACATTATGCTTATCCTTCACCAATTAAATTGATGACAATCAACGGATTTGGCATACTACTTATTCTCGAATAAAGGATTAGGATAGATATGGCGCCAACTTGAGAAAATATCGAACGAACCACCGGTAGGGTTGAAACAACGAATAAATTGATATGGTGACTAAGGAAGAGAACTCTTAAACGGACCACCGTAAGAATTGAAAATGATCAAAGTAGGGGTGCATCACCGGTAAGAATTAGCAAATGAACGAAGGTACTTGAGAGAATTTAGATGGAATTTAATATAATAGATCATGGACCGATTAGAGATCACTTGAACGCTGCACCGGTAAGATCGGAGAATGATAACTGAGAGCTGAGAAAGAATAAACCTGACTTGATGTACTCCGGATAACAAACTGAGAAGACTCTTAAATTGCTCCGGAAGGGGAAAAGAATTCTCACGATCAAAACAATTACGAGAGGATGACAACAAGCTAGAATCACGAATCTTGAAGAGAATAGAGCAAGATTAAAGAGAAACTCTTCTTCGGTCTTCAAAATCTGAGAATTACAACGGGAAACACCACCAAGAATTGTTGAGGCACTCCGGGATGAAGAATGGAACGGTTGAGCCAACGATGAAAAGAATTTGAAAGATCTTGGAGAAATACATTTGACTGATGATAATTCATTCTTACGTCAAACTTTGGAAAGAATTTGAGAATAACTCCGGGAAAATAAGAAGAGTCAGGTAAGATCCTGGGAAAAGACCTGTGGGTTAGGGCCCACTCAAAGAAAGATCGTAGAACGATTCAGAAGGAAGAAAGCACCGGTTGAATTAAATGACGTGAAAGAGATAACATCCTCGAAAGAGTTTGAATGAAAGCAGAGTGGAAACACGAATCTTCTGAGATATCTTGAGCACTCCGGAACAAATGAATAGCGAGAAGTGAATTATTATGAGGTGCACCGGAACAAGGAAAAGGATATGATCAACACGAAAGCTTGAGTTCAGTCCACCGGAGAAGAAAAGAATGAAGAATGACGAACTAGTAGAACATCTCCTTGAGAACCACCGGGTAAGAATATTGACGAAAAAGAATGGAGTGACTTCACATGAATTGAATGGGTACCCGATGAAGAAATCTGGGTCCTCGAAGAAACAAAAAGGGAGGGAGGGTGGGAAAAAGAAAGACAACTTGGAGATGGATGAAACGAACGCCGTTGAGAGAGCTGATACTTGATCTTGCAGATGTTGAAATGATCGGATCCACTTGAGGAGAGACACACCGGTTGAAAAGAAATTGAAATGAGAAACTCGATGATCGAGAAGGATTAGTATTCACATAGAAATATGAGAACACCATTTGGGGAAGGTATGGAATCAACATTTGACTTCGAAGCAACTCGAATACCACAACTCAAAACAAAAACAAAGGGATTGGCTTGCAGAATAAGCCAGAACAAACATATGATAGAGATTTCGTCCGAAGTTTTCATGGTGGGGCCTACACGGGCTCGATCGTACAACACCATCATGTACAAGGCAGTGCACATGACATACGAAGCATCCCCGAGTCGGCATAGCCAAGGACTCTTTAAGACACAACGAGACCACTGTAAAACCGACCGTGAATAGGCGGACCACTAGACGTCGAACCCCAATTTCATATCATACATCTGTCGGAAAGATATCCTAAGAGCTACTTGAATTCCCACTTATGAAACTCCCGAAATTTTCCGGTTATGCAATCAGGTGTTGGGGATACAGGGGAAGCATAATATCTCACCCAAACTCGCAAATCCTACATCCAGCTGTATCCATCCTTCAACACATAACCAAGAAACCTTCGGAAATCATCTACCTCAACCTTCGAAAAGCATCCGTTATACGAGTTATGGCGATACTCCCGAACTCCCGCCCCAGTACTGGGTGGCGTCGAGGTTATCTCACCAACGAACTGCATAAAAGAGATTTTTTATGTCGGCGTACTAAACTCAGGTATTCCAGAACTGCAACGATAAAATTATGATGACAACACCTCAGAGCTGAACTCCCCGGGACACTTCCACTAAACCCCTGACAGGAGGCACCAAGACAATGTTCTCATCATAAAACCATCGGAACGATTCCAAGATACCCGCGTGATCCTAAAAAAATTAGTGAAATTTAAGAAGAGAAAAGTCAAAACTCTACGTCAGGATGCCTTACCAGAGCGATGAGGAGACTGGGAAGTAAAAAGAATTCCTAATCTCTCCGATATATAATTCCTAAAAGACTCAAAACATTTTTCTAGACACAACTCGGCCGCTAAAAACGATCAAGCAATGGGGCTCCTAAGGTCGGGGAAGGCTCTGATTACCAACTTGTAACGCCCTCGATGCAGCTATATCTCCCACATGTCGAAGCACGACTTAGAGGCATAACCGCATGGAAAGCAATGTCGCAAGTGAGGTAATCTTCACATAACCCATGTAATACATAAGGAAAAAGATACATAGTTGGCTTACAATCGCCACTTCACACAATACATGAATAAAGCATTACATCATCCAAATACAATCAAGGTCCGACTACGAAACCAAAATAAAAGAAGAACCCCAAATGCGATAAAGGCCCCCGATCGACCCCAACTGGGCTCCACTACTGATCAACTAGAACGAAACAACACAAAGGACAAGATCTTCAACGAGCTCCTCCTGAGCTTCGTTGCGTCATCTGCGCGGACTCATCGGCACCTGCAAGCTAGTTTTGGAAGTATCTGTGAGCCACGGGGACTCAGCAATCTCGCACCCTCGCGATCAAGACTATTTAAGCTCATAGGAAGGTAAAGGTATGAGGTGGAGCTACAGCAAGCGACTAGCATATATGGTGGCTGACCTATTCGCAAAAGAGAGCGAGAAGAGAAGGCAAAGCACGGTCGATAAAAGTATGATCAAGAAGTGATCCTGGACTACCTACGTCAAGCATAACTCCACCAACCGTGTTCACTTCCCGGACTCCGTCGGAAAGAGACCATCACGGCTACACACGCGGTTGATTCATTTTAATTAAGGTCAACTTCAGGTTCTCTACAACCGGACGTTAACAAATTCCCATCTGCCCATAACCGCGGGCACGGCTTTCAAAAGTTCAAATCCCTGCAGGGTGTCCCAACTTAGCCCATGACAAGCTCTCACGGTCAACGAAGGAATAGACCTACACCCGAGACGTTCCGATCAGACTCGGTATCCCGGTACAACAAGACATTTTGACAGGGTAAAACTAAACCAGCAACACCGCCCGAATGTGCCGACAAATCCTGATAGGAGCTGCACATATCTCTTTCTCAGGGCACACTCAGATGAGCCAGACGTCGGGTAAGCCAGCCCAGAGTTGCCCCTGGTAGCCTTGGACATCGCTCAGTTGGACCAACACTCAGAGGAGCACTGGCCGGGGGGGGGGGTAAAATAATGATGACCCTCAGGAGCGCGACTCCCAAGGGAAAAGAAAAGGGCTAGGTGGAAAATGGTAAAACCAATGTTGGGCATTGTTGGAGGAGCTTTACTTAAGGAGAACTGTCAAGGGGTTCCCATAATAGCCCAACCGCGTAAGGGACGCAAAATCCGGGAACATAACACCGATATGACGGAAACTAGGGCGGCAAGAGTGGAACAAAACACCAGGCATAAGGCCGAGCCTTCCACCCTTTACCAAGTATATAGATGCATTAATTAAATAAGATATATCATGATATCCCAACAAGTAAACAATATTCCAACAAGGAACAACATCTCCATGTTCCAACAAGGAACAAACTTTAATCTTCACCTGCAACTAACAACGCTATAAGAGGGGTTGAGCAAAGCGGTAACATTGCCAATCAAAGGTTTGCTAGGACATGGTGGGTTAGAGGTTTGACATGGCAATTGGGAGGCTGACAAGCAAATGGTAGGCATCGAAGCATTGGCATAGCAAGAGCGAGCAAACTAGCATAGCAAAGATAGTAGTGATTTCGAGGGTATGATCATCTTGCCTGAGATCCCGCAAGGAAGAAGAACGAGTCCATGAAGAAGACAAACGGAACATAGACGAACGAATCCTCACAACACGACGTTATCGGAACCAACCCGAAGAAGCACACCGGAAAGAAGCAGACAACATAGTAAACAACCACGACATAATCATGGCATGATGCGCAAACAAGTATGATGCATGTCCGGTTTAAGTATGCATGGCATGGCAAAGTGCACAAACAATCCTACAAATTAAGTGGAGCTCAAATATGCAACGAGTTGCATATTGACGGAACACCACGATAAGTTATTTAGTTTGATCCTGTTTATGTACCCAACAATATTAAATGTTGTTAAACATGGCAAGAGGGTGAAGCACAACAAAACTACCTATCTAGGCAAGTTTAAATGAGGCCGGGAGCAACGAACAACAAATCCGGAAACTCCTCATGAGCATAAATTAGGTTTGGTACTGTTCTGCCCTAAACATAATTTTAGAGTTGTTAAGCATGCAAGATGAGTGCACCATGTTAAACTAGACAAAATTCTACCCCAATTACATATTAAATTTATTAAATTCCGAGTTACGGTTATTTAGTTATGAATTAAACCATTTTAGCATGACATAGGAGCAAATTAATGCAAACAACATTTTAAATATTTTAAACATGGATGAAAGTTGGATATTATTAATCTACACAAAATTCTGAACAAGTTTCATATATAAATCATTTTAATCCGATGCACGGTTAGTGAGTTATTAAATGCATGAACTAGGGGGACTATTCTACAAAACTGGCAATCTCTGGAATAATTAGGAAAAATCCCAGGCGCTGAAAAAAAACATCACGGGCCGAAATGGACTAGCCCAACAGCAGGAAGGAAAAAAAGAGGCAGGGCGCTGGGGGTGTCTCACCCCTGGGCTGCGGCCCGTGAAGGAAGAGGAGGCAGGCCGGAAGGGCGACGCGGATCTGGAGCTGGGCCGGGGAAGCTGGAGAGATGGGCCGGCCCACGAGGCACAGGTGAGTGAGAGCCCCGTCGTGCTCGTCCTGAGCTTGAAGCCGAGGATGGCCATGGCGGCGGCGCGGCGGTACAGGGACTCCGGCGAGGGCTGCGAAGGCCGGGGGCGCGCGGGAGGCGCCGGAAACGGGTAGGTCGGCGGCGGGGCAACCGGATCTGGGGCGGAGGACGCCAAGGACGACGGGGAGGCCGGGTTCGACGAGGGGGCGGCAGCTCCGGCGAGACCCGTCCACTCCGGCGACGAGCACGAGGCATGGGACTCCGGCGAGGACCCCTGGGGAGAACAGAGAGAGGACGCTCATGAGAGAGAGAAGCAGAGAGGAAGAGGATGGCGGCGCTGGTGACCTGGCGAAGCGGCTGGGCGAAGCTCCGGCGATGGCCGGCAAAGGGGCGGCGGCGGCGCGCCGATCCGGCAAGGCGAAGGGGAGCCGGGCGCTCCTGTGCGGCGGCGGCGAAACTGGGCCCGCGCGGGCCCCGGATGGGCTCCGCGGGCCGACGGCGAAGTGGGGCGGCGCGGGCGCTGACATGGCGCGTTGTGGTTGGATGAGAGTGGCGGCGGGGCGATGTGGCGGCTTCTGATTGGATAGCGTGAGGTGGAGGCTGGACGCGTCCGGCGGGCGCGGACATGTCCGGCGGCGGAGTGGGAAGAAGCTAGGGTTAGATCTGCGCGAGGATTTCGGAGGGAGACACATATATATATAGGTAGAGGGAGCTAGGAGAGTCCAAATGAGGTGCAGTTTGCGGCCACGCGATCGTGATCGAATGCTCTAGATGATGGAGCAGAGTAAGGTGGGTTTTGGGCCAAATTGGAGGGGTGTTGGGCTGCAACACACACGAGGCCTTCTCGGTCCCTCGGTTAACCGTTGGAGTATCAAACGAAGTCCAAATGATACGAAACTTGACAGGAGGTCTACCGGTAGTAAACCAAGGCCGCATGACAAGTCTCGGTCCAATCCGGAAATGTTTAATGCCCACACACGAAAGAAAGGTAGAAATGACCACCGGAGGAGAACGAAGCGCCGGAATGCAAAATGGATAACGGGGAAAATGCTCGGATGCATGAGACGAACACGTATGCAGATGAAATGCACATGATGACATGATATGCAATGCATGACACGCAAGCAATGACAAGGCAACACCAACGAATAACTGA
Source organism: Triticum aestivum (assembly GCF_018294505.1). NCBI lineage: Eukaryota > Viridiplantae > Streptophyta > Magnoliopsida > Poales > Poaceae > Triticum > Triticum aestivum. The sequence continues at coordinate 386,737,741 of NC_057809.1, read as the reverse complement.
ACGACACCTGGCACATCGGTCTCGGGGCGTTATAGGCTATAAAACAAAGAGTGTAGTACATGATGTACATCTACACTTCCAATGCATTTAGCCTTTAGTCTAAATCGATATTGATTGACTAATGCACCAACTTGTGCTGTAGGTATACGCTACATGTCTATCCTTAATTACAGCATGCAACGGCCTCTATTTAATCTTCTTATCTCAATGGTCGCATGCACACATAAGTCTGCTACTTTTGGGCGTTAATTATGCCCTGGTCAATGTGTAAATCTCTAAATGTACAGTCTTTCACGGATGTAGGGAGTAGGTTGAGCACTTGAGCGTGAGCGTGTGTGTTGCGTCGTGTGCTGTGTGCCGCATGGGTGCGTGAGTGTTGCGTTCATGTGTACGTGTGAGTGTTGCATGTTGCATGCATGCATGCATGGGGCTTACTCCCTCCCATTGACATGTTCATATTTCAAGCTTCCTCTGTTCCCTCCATATGGTGATACTCCCTCTGTTCCCAAATAGTACGGAGTAAAAGCCTCCCTCTGTTCCCAAATATGGAGTATTTGTCTTTCTACAGATTTCAACAAGTGACTAGGTACGGAGCAAAATGAGTGAAGTGAGCGTAGAGGCATAGGGATACTGTAGAAAGGAAGTCCTCGCGATCCATTATTCCCCATCTCGGTCAGAGAGAACTATTCAAATAGTCTTCATAGTGAAGTGACAATACACGCTGCAGCAGATGGGACACGTAATTAATAAGCTGAACCAGCATGTTGGTGTTACTAAATCAGCCTTACTTAGTACTGCCATCTCTTCTTCTTCCTCCTCTCTTCTTCTTCCTCCTCTCTTCCCCATCATCGGTCGCACACCATTTACCCCCGCTCACTGCTCGCCCGCCCGCGCCATCTTTCTTGGTAGCTCACGCGTACCATATCCCCCTGATCACTGCTGGGCCACACGAGGAGAAGCTTCTTCGCTCGCCCGCCCGAATCCACTTCCCCGCTGGCTCGAAGGCACTGAAAACCCCAATGGCATAACCGACTGACACGCAGAGTCGCGATTGGAATTCCCTCCCTGATGTCCTCTTGGAGCAGATATGTAGTCGTATGGACCTACTCAACACCATCCGTCTGGCTGCATGCTCGGTGTCTTTGTACCATCTACTCGTCTACAACCGGCCGGCTCTTTTCAAGACACCCTGCTTGCTGATGCCCGATCCTCGCAAGTGGCCCAGACACCGACTTGACAATCCTACGGAGGTTGCCGTGGTGCCCCTCGACAAGCTACCACTACCCATCCACCTGTCCTTCATGCGCGGCCACTACTAGGCGGGCATGACGGCCAACTGGATCGTCCTCATCCACCACACCGGTAGTCCATGGCGTCTCATGGATATCTACACCCAGCGAGAGATCACCCTTCCATCGTTGGATACCGCCGCCATCGAGCCTCGCGGCCCGCCGGACACTCCTGCCTACTACGCATGAGACGCGTCAAGCTTTTGGCTCGACCTCTATTTGTAGAAAGTTGTAATCTGCGAAGTGCCCACACCATCAGAAGACTACATGGATTACAAGCTCATTGCCTTGTTCAACATGGTATTAGTCTATCTAGAATCCGGTCGCCATACATGGTTATGGCTCATCATCAATCCTGTTGAGGCAACATTTCTGTCTGATGCTATAGTGCACAATGGCATCGTTTATGCGGTCGACGCACAGATTGGCTGCCTATACTGGTGGAATCTACCGTCGTGTAATTGTTCTATCTCATGTCATCTTTACCTTATGAATACGACTGCATGTTCATTTGTTACAAATTTAGAATGCATAGCATGTCTATAACCACATCATCGCTATATGTTCCTCTCATTTCCTAGATTTTTATGACCACACATGTTATTGTTTGAGTTGATATGAGAACAATTGGCAGCTAATGATTGTTAGAATACATATTATGAGCATAACATCATGATTGCTACTCCCTCCGTCCGGGTTTATTAGGCCTCTCAGCATCACAAGCATGTCCCCTTTTATAAGGCCTCGCGTTGGAAAGGTGCATGCATGCAATCATTTCATTGGTTGCACTGAAAGCTATTGTTGTTGGTGCCATGGCTGGAAAATTAATACACTTCATGCGTGCTTTTTCATTGGTTGCATGCATGTGAGAGAGTGCATTGAGAGTGGAATGGAAGAATTAATGTGAGCAAATTACTATGTGTCTTGGTCTAAGAGAAGTTGTCTTTAGGCCTAATAAACCCGGACGGAGGAAGTATATGTTACTCTCGTTTACAAGATTTTTATAACAACGCATGTTATTGCTTAGAGTTGATATGAGAACAGTAGTTGTAAGTGCTATGGTAGAATATAAGTAGGCGATGTCGTAGCTATTTTCCTCTCATTGTTACATGATGTTTGAACCATGACATATTGCTAGAATATGAAAGCCATTGGCTTATTTTTTTTAACTTGGGGTATGATTATGACCACGGCATTGCAATTCTCTGTCTATGATATGTGTCACTGTTATATTAATCTTAATTCCATACATACTCTGAACATGATTGTTTATTTGTGTCCTTTTGGTCTCCAATTTGAATTATTCCAGCAGACGCAAATGCGCTGGCCTTCATGATTCCAGGACCTGGAATCATACCAGCCGATGGGTGGTGGTTTATCGCTCGTTCAGCTGACGGCGGTCATTTGATGCTCATTCGCATGTACCAAACCAAACCATTACATCAAACCACATGCAGTACAATGCATGGGGCATTCGTGACATTGATGGCTATGGTTGCTTCGTGTTCGAGAAAGATCCCAGCTCCATTGGGCCAGGCGTATTCAACTGGAGGCGGGTTTACAGCCTCGGCAACCACTCCTTGTTCCTCGGGCTCAATTATCCGATCATCTAACCAATCATCGATCATATCACCAGCGATGATTATTGTGCTATGCAACTTCCATTCGCGAGGTGGGGCTGTGTTTACACATCATGCCATGGGTTTCATGAATCACCATATCCAGAGATTCGTCGACACAGCTTGTTGCCAGATAATCTTCAGTGTGTGAAAGGCATCAAGCTTCCATGCGATGGATGGCTTTTGCAAACCCGACATGCGATGATGTGGTTCATGCCAACAGCAAATATGCACAACTTGATTCGTGCTGATATCTAGACTGAGCCATGTATTCTGCTGTTGTAGCACGACCCTCTTTTGTTGGATATTATGTATTGTTGTTAGTTTGAAGCACTCCTCTGGTTTGAAGGATAGATACCTTCCTGGGATCAAGTGCATCCTAAATCACCTGCGTAGGATGTACTGATAATGATGATGGAGATGCTGTGCAGAAGCCATATATATATATATCAGTTAGGTTTCAAGTGCGTACTTGTTAGTTAGACCTATGTATAAATTGTGACACTAAATACGACTAGTAAGTAGTACTGTAGCAGTAGTAGTATACGTCGGTCAAGTAATTCATCATGTCCACACATTGAATTGACGTGACAACACGCTGCGCGTGAGGTGACACAAGAATCCCGGCGGCGTGTTCGGGTATTCTAGACTTCAGATTTGGAGTACCACTTATCTGTCGAAATCTTTCATCATTCACTTAAAAAAGTTGATTGATCATACATTGAGTACCATATAACTGGAATTATCGATGCAAGTCGAAGAAGGATTGGCCGGTGCTGCCGGCTGGCGTCAAGTTCGATCCCATGGATCAGGAGCTGATCGAGCACCTTGAGGCCAAAGTGAGTGCTGGCAGCGTGATATTTCAGTCTCTCATCGATTTGTTCATACCAACCATCGACAACGAGCATGACATATGCTACATCCAACCTGAGAAACTTCCAGGTAAGACACTGATCGTCCGTCTACTTGCACAAACATATTCCTTTGTTTATAGCTCTATTTTTATTTTTAGACGCAGACCTGGTGAAGCAATTACAATTTGACAGTTAATAAAAAGTGAAACAAGTGACTGCAACATGCCAAAGATGTTATGAAAATGCCAACTAGGTACACTAAAACATGTATTCCACAATACTGCAGGTATCACACTGAGTGGCCTAAGGAAGCATTTCTTCCAGCGCAATTCCAGGGCGTTCAAAAGGAGCACGCGGACGCGTTGCAAGATACAGTCAGAGTGCGGCATGCACGCGATGTGGAACAAGACCGGCAATACCTTGCCGGTGATGGTCAACGGCCCGCAGACGGGCAGCAAAAAAGGTTCTGGTGCTGCACATCAACAAGAACTTCGACCAGCAGAGGACCAACTAGGTGATGCACCAGTACCACCTCGGGGACCTGGAGCAAGAGAAGGAGCGGGAGCTGGTCCTCTGCAAGATTTTCTACCAGACGAACACTAGGGCCAGGAGTAAAAAGATTATAAGTTAGTTTGGTATTGGTAGTTGTACTACCTTGTCGTCCGCAAGTTGGTATTGTTGTTAACGATCTTTTGGTATGAACTTGCATTTGCTTCCAACCATCATGCCGAGGGGCGATGTGGATATAAAGCTGAATCATTTGTTTCGAAATGAATTTTCAGGCACCTGATTTTTATTTGATGGGTAGCATAAGCACCCGCCGTTCGAATTCCCAGTTCTCCAATTTTTTCAAAACAAGTGCATGCACTTATTATCACGATAAAAAACAATATCCGTGCTGCATCCCAGTTATCAGTCTGTACTTGCAGAATTCTCTCGTTTATTGATCACGTATATTGTTTTTTCAGGTCGAGCAAGTTTCAACTGGGCTGTAGACTGCCTAGGGTTGGTTTTGTTTTTAACAGGCCCAGCCCATGATGACAACGGGGCACAAAGATCCAGCAGGTATCTACTGGCCTCTGCCCCGCTAGCGTTAGTTATATTTTGTCTTACAACATCCGCATGCAGTTTTTTTACTGAATCAAACACACAACCCAGTTCTATTTTCCTCTTGAAACGCATGTCCTACATCCGTTTTCTAATCTCTAATCATTATATTGAAAACACATAAAATTCCCTTTTCATATTTACATCCTTATTTTTGTTGTTTTTTCCCACCCAGCGCTGATTTTTTTACCACTGGTTTTCCCTTAAACCAACTCAATTGTCCCACGTCTTATTTGCTTACAAAAACAAAATGATTTTTTGGCAAATCAATAAGTTCTTAAAAAATGTTTATCATTTCGGGATTACAACAGTTCAGACTCCATCGAAATATGCAAAATAAGGTTAAACTTTTTGACCGTGGTCCTGGGCAGAAAATGGGCTGTAATAAATTACTTAAGAATTAGGAAATAGACTGCAAATTGTAAAAAGTAGCAAATGGGCTTTATGTTGTCTGCCACAGATTTGGATGCTGACTTGTGGGCCTACTAAGTTCATGCGTACACAAGGTTTCTCAAAAAAGAAACTTAGTCCACAATCGACTCTACCAGCGTCAGACCGTTAGATGTCAATCTAACGACAATCGTGCTTCTTCAGTCTCTGATCTTCCTGCCCCAGCCGCCCAAACCAGCGCCGTCGGAACCGCCTGCTCCCGCCTCCCGTGGCCGGCAGTGCTGCCGGGCAGGCCTCACAGCCCCATCATACTTGCATCCCTGGCCTGTCTATCCCTCTACTCACCCACACCTCCTGTTATTTTCCGGCGACGGCAGCTGAACCAGTCAACCCTCATACTCTCCACCGCGTGGGCAGCCACTGTCATGTCTTCCCCGGCTCCGTGTCGTTCCCTTCGTAGGCCTCGGCGTCGTCCACCGCCTTGGTGCTCTCGGCGCGGCGTGGTCAACAATGTCCATCCAACAGTTGTAGTGCTTTTTCAACCTCTGGTCTTCTTGCCCCAGCCGCCCAAAGCAGCGCTGGTCGTGCCGCATGCTCCTGCCTCCCGTGGCTGGCTGTGCTGCCGCGGAGGCCTCACCGTCCCCATACTACTCCCACCGCTGGCAAGGCCATCCCTCCACTCACCCACTCCCCCTGTTATTCTGCAGCGATGGCAACCTCACACCGCAGCCAAACCAGTGAACCCTCGTACTCCTCTCCGCGTGGGCATCCACTTCCGCATCTTCTTCGGCTCCGCGTCATCCCCTTCCTAGGCCTCGCCGTCCTCCACCGCCGTGATGCTCTCGGCGCGGCGTGGTCAATGTGGTCAACAATCGACTTCCATCGGAAGAGTACTGTACGTGAAGAGGCTAACAGCTGGGTCCATGACAGCCGCAAGGAAGTGCCTCCTTATTACGCGCAAAATAATTATTCCTCCACTTGACAGTAGGGACCCACCGGACGAGCCACCAGTATTTCGCAGAAAAAACGTTTCCCCTGACTGTTGGGACCCACCGGACGAGCCACCGTATTTCGTGAAAAAAACGTTTGCCCCTGACTATTGGGACCCACCGGACGGACCATCGTATTTCGCGAAAAAATGTTCCCCCCACTGTCAGCTCGGACCCACCGGAAGTGCCTCCTTATTATGCACAGAAAAATGAATACTCCCCCTGCTAGCTGGGACCCACCATGGTGGGAGGCTGACTTGTGGGCCTACTAAGTTGATGGGGATGGAGGACTTTGTCAACTTAGTCAATATGAACGATTCTAGCTCCAGTGACTGTACGATGTCCATCCAACGGCCGTCGTGCTTCTTCAATCTCTGCTCTTCCTGCTCCAGCCGCTCAAACAAGCGCCGGCGGAACTGCCTGCTCCCTCCTACCCGCGGCCGGCTCTGCTGCCGCGCAGGCCTCACCGCCCCACCGTACTCCCATCGCTGGCCTAGCCATCCCTCTACTCACCCACACCTGCTGTTATTCTCCGGCGATGACAGACGAACTAGTAAACCCTCGTACAGTCGTACTCCCCTCCGCATGGGAAACAACTGCCGAGTATTCCCTGCCTCTGTGTCGTTCCCTTCCTAGGCCTCGCCGTCGTCCACCACCCTGGTGCTCTCGGCGTGGCCTGGTTAACGTGGTCAACGACCGACATGCATCTGAAGTGGACTATATGTGTAAAGGTCGACAGCTGGGTCCACGGCCGCACGTAAGGAAATGCCTCCTTATTACGTGCAAAATAATGATTCCTCCACCTGACACCAGGGACCCACCGAAAGGGCCTCTGTATTTCACGAAAAAAACGTTACCGCCGCTGACAGCTCGGACCCACCAGCTATATCTTCACACGCAAGGAAGTGCCTCCTTATTACGCACAAAAAAATGAATACTCCCCCTGTTAGCTGGGACCCAGTATAGTGGCAGGCTGACTTGTGGGCCTACTAAGTTGACGGGGACGGAGGGCTTTGTCAACTTAGTCAATATGCACGATTCTAGCTCCAATGACCGTACGATGTCCATCCAACAGCCGTAGTGCTTCTTCAGCCTCTAGTCTTCTTGCTCCAACCGCCCAAACTAGCGCCGGTCGTGCCTCGTGCTCCTGCCTCCCGTGGCCGGCTGCGATGCGGCGAAGGCCTTACCGCCCCCTACTACTCCCACCGCTGGCCAGGGCATCCCTCTACTCACGCACACCCCCTATTATTCTGTGGCGATGATAGCCACACAGCACAGCGAACCAGTGAACCCTCGTACTCCTCTACGTGTGGGCATCCACTACCGCGTCTTCCCTGGCTCTGCGTCGTCCCCTTCCTAGGCCTCGCCGTCGTCCACTGCCCTGGTGCTCTCGGCGCGGCGTGGTCAACATGGTCAAGGAACGGCTTCCACCGGACATGGACTGTACGTGGAGAGGCTGACAGCTGGGTCCACGGCCGCAGCAAGGAAGTGCCTCCTTATTACGTGCAAAATAATTATTCCTCCACCTGACAGCGGGGACCCACCAAACGGGCCACCGTATTTCGCGAAAAAAAAACGTTTCCCCCGTGACTGCTGGGACCCACCAGCTACATCTTCGCACGCAAGGAAGTGCCTGACAGTCGGGACCCACCTGGTCGAAGCGTATGTAGCATTGTCATTCTGGTCGTGAATGTGTACGTACATACTGGTCGATGTAGAGGCATGCACGTGTCGTAGTAGAGGCGCTCACATGTCGTAGTAGAGGCACGCACATAGCATGTACACGTACGTACATCGGCCAGGGTGCAAAAAAGAAAATACGGCCACGTATGTGTACATACGGGCGGGGTCTCGAACGCCTACTCGCGCATACGTACGGCCAGGGCTCGTGTACATGGCTGGGTCGGAACTGAGAAACAACATCGTCGTCGTGTTCATGGGGAGGCAACGGAATGCGTCATGTTCATGGGGAGGCAATATAATGCGTCGTGTTCATGGGGAGGCAACGGAATGCGTCGTGTTCATCGGGAGGAAACGGAACGCGTGGGAGCCAACCGGCTGGGTCAGAACGGAATGCGTGGTCATGTTCATCGGGAGGGCTTGGACGGAACAGGTGATGGAAACGAGGCCTGGCATACCGCAGAACGGAGGAAACGGACCTCCTACGGTCGAAATGGGGTTCCTGTTGATCGAGAGGGGTGTGGTGTACCGCAAAACGGAGGAAACGGACCTCCTACGGTCGAAATGGGGGTCCTGTTGATCGGGAGGGGTGTGGCATACCGTAAAACAGATGAAACGGACCTCCTACGGTCAAAACGGGGGTCCTGTTCATCGGGAGGGGTGTGGCGTACCGCAAAACGGGACTCCACGGGATACTGTTCATCTCCACCGTCGACCTCCTCCAGCCTCCATGGGCTACCGTCAACCTCCTCCAGCCTCCACGGGCTCCTGTTCATCCAGCCTCCATCGCGCGGTACTCCACCGGCTACTATTCAACCACCCCTCCATGGGCACCCCTCCATCGTCTACTGTTCATCCAGCCCTCCACACCATGGGGTCCTGTTCAACCACCCCTCCACGGGCACCCCTCCACCGTCTACTGTTCATCCAGCCCTCCACACCACGGGGTCCTGTTCATCCAGAGGCAACGCCGCCGCTCACTGTTCATCCAACCCCCCCCCCCCCCCGGAAATGCTCACTGTTCATCCAATCAATCGGCTTCAGTTAGCAGCAGTAGCGAAGGAATCGCTCGATCGGGTTCAGTTAACAGCCATCGATCGATCGCTCGGGTTCAGTAACGCGTAGCCTACAGTGCAATCGCTCGGGTTCAGTTAGAGCCCAACGCCTCGCTCAGGTTCAGTTAGAGCCAACGCCTCGCACACACGCGCGTACGTGTATAAGAGAAACACGCATCGCTCGGCCCCCGACCTCCCACCGTAACTAGGAACTCCCCGAAATTTTCCTCACCCTCGCTTCTACCATGGTTTTTTCCATCATGGATGGCCCAAAGAATGTCATGCAGCTGCGTCTCCGGCCCGCCCAGGACGAAAAGCCCATTTTCTGTCATGATTTTTTGTCATAGAAGTAGGAGCCCACCACATCTATGATGATACCGGATTTTGTCACAATTATCGTCATAGAAGTGTCATATGTATGACAGAAAAAATTTCGTTCGGCCCAAAATGTCACGGATGTGTCTTTTTTTGTAGTGGAAGGACTTCATAGTCCTGCCCCACAGCCAGAGATCCACAACCGGGAGCTAGATCCTGGGTTTGAAGAGGATTCAGATATATTCGTGGTGCTTGCGGAGGGAGTGTTTTACCAGACAAGTTATGACGGCACAGAAGTGGCCATCACCGCCGACTACCCTGGCCTTCTTCCTGCTTCACGTGTAAACAATTAAGAAACACCCTCTCCAAAAGAGTGCTCTTATTATGCCTCACCCACCGCACTATATCATGCTTCACAGGGGAGACGTTCAGCGATTTCGAAGAGATCGGCTCCCACGCCGGGCAAGCCTTCGAAGAGGAAGGCGGGTGAAGACACAGCCAGGCCTTCATCGAGGAGGTATGGATAAACATGCTTTTTAGCAGTCGCATCCGACTGTGACTCGTGTGTTTGTTTGGTTACTGGAAGAAGGTTCGCCGAACTATGTCCGGGGACCCAGTCGGTGGTGTTCCCAACAACCGAGATTTAGATCCAATCGGGGAGACTGGGGCTGGTGCAGGAACAGCGCCGGACTGCCCTTCGGCCGAGGGTTCGGAAAATATGTCCGCCACCAACTCGGAGGCAGAGAGTGCCATGAACCACCGGCGCTGCAGGGCTGTCTGGCGAGACCCCAAGTTCTCGGAGGAGGCTTTTAATGCCTTTAGCTCGGGCGACGGGTACATCCGAGCTGCTCGAGATGGGCTTAGAAGAACCACGAAGCGATATCTGACAGATGTGCAGGTAAGTTTTCTTTGTCAAAAAAGGATAACCATATGCCCGTAGCCCCCGAGACTGAAAGCAGTTGGCACAACTCATTTAAGGATCGTTGTACGACCAGGTCCTTATAGATAAGAATTGCATGCTAGCCCAGGAGCTGGAGCAGTGCCGGGCGCAGCTAAATGCTGCTACCGCCAAACTGGAAAACATCAAGAAGTCGTCTTTTGGTACTGGTTCCCTCCATCGAGGAACAATAATTATATACCAACTGTGCTAATTCTGCTGCTAACCGCATAATAGGGTCGTCTGATCAACTTGAAGAGAAGTTGAGGATCGCCCAAGAGGGAGAAAAAGAGGCTAAAAGGCAACACGCCACAGGCGAGCGTGTGCTGACCCGCGTCACAGACGAAAAAAACAAGCTACAGGATTCCAACACTACATTGGGTGAAGAATTGAAAGATGTTCGAGCCTAGCTAGCCGATTCTGTGAAGGAGAGCAAGAAGCTGCGGGGCGGCATATCAGTATGTGTCCGGACTATTTTTAAAGTAGTTCAGAGATAAATGGGACTGATATAGTCATATTTGCATGTATATTGAGAGGCCGTCCTGAAGAGGAGGTGTCCGGATCATCGAGCCATCTACTGCAAAGACTGTCGCAAGTGCACGAACATGCCCGACTGGCTATGCAGAGCGTTGCCAGGGCCTTATGGCCCTCCACCTCCCCTCCAGGAAGTATAGAGGAGCTTGTAGAGCTATTCAAGGGAGCACGGTGGCGTATCTGGCTATGGAAGATATCGGCTTGCCGAGAGGGCGCGCGAGAGGCCTGGGCCATGGTGAAAACACGATATACCAAGCTGGACCCAAATCACATGCCTCGGGTTGGACCGTTAGGGTCAAATGGGGAAGAAATTCCCGTTAGTTTAGTATATGACCAAGTAGAGGTGGCCGCCAAATATTCCCAACAGGATTGTAAGTTAGACTGCATGTTGGAAGGTGTAGAGGAGGAAGTGTTCGAGTCCAAGTGACTGTGTACTTTCCTCATTATGTAGAACTCTAGCTGAATTGTATATCATTTTTCATGGCAGACCTTTTCGCTTCAACCTCCGGACCCAAAGGTGCGGAGTGTTTTCGAATACCGTCACGGCCGAATAGGCCGGGGTATGCCTGGAAAACTAGGCGTGGGGGTCATAGTTGCTTGAACAGACAAGTTTTATCCGGCTAGCTATGTTATATTACATTAATATCCTAAGAAACATCTTCCAGAGAGAATAGTTCCGTTAAGGGTTCCTTTCCCTGGGTGTGCATGCATTTAATGTGGATGTCCGAATTGTGAAGTGAGCACCACAATTTGTATAACTTCTGGAGGTGCACAATGGAGTGAGTTTAAAAAAACATCTTTAATTCGCCGACCGAATATTCCCTTAAGAACGCTAGCTTTCGGCTTCACCCAGTCTGAGGTACACATCCGGATGACCCGGCAGTAACAATCGCAGAGGTGCTCCCTTTATGCCCTAGCCGAACTAACGGGAATGTAGGGCATAAGCACAGGAGCCAGGCAACCCAGCTTGGCCAAAACTTAAGTCATATCGATGCATATAGTGGCAAAGAAAAGGTACATATGTAAAGACTCATATGTGAGGAGCTTAATGCTCAAGGAACGACAAGAACCTCTGTCCAAGAAGCCCCCAGGTAAAAGTGACATACATATTTAGAGATGTATGTGTCAATGGTGTGCGGTCTAGCCATACCAAAGCGTTAAAGCGAGAAAGAAGAAAGTAATTGGAAGAGAGAGAAAAAATAATAGAAACTACAGGGGAGGAGGAGACAAACAGGGGGTTTGGCGCTAGGCATAGAATCTTCAGAGTCTGGCCGCGTTCCAGGGGTTTGGCTCGAGGCGATTGTCTGATGCATCACAAAGACGGTATGCACCTCCGGTGAGAACTTCGTCAATTATGATGGGCCCTCCCATTTGGGATTGAGTTTGTCCTTTTTCTTCTCCGGCAGGCGCAGAATGAGTTCGACAACGTTGTAAGTCTTGGCCCGTACTTCTCTACTTTGGTATGTTTGAGCCTGCTATTAGTAAAATGTTGAACGGGCTTTTGCGACATCGTGTTCCTCCTCCAGGGCATCTAGTTTGTCCTGCTGATCAAGCTCGGCTTCTCTCTCTTCGTACATACGGACTCGAGGTGAGTCGTGAATAATATTGCAGGGCAATATGGCCTCTGCGCCATACACCATGAAGAAAGGTGTGTACCCGGTAGTACGGTTGGGCATGGTCCACAGCCCCCAGAGAACGGAGTCGAGCTCCTCAACCCAGTGCTTGTTTGATTCTTTCAAAGACCGCACTACTCTGGGCTTAATGCCGCTCATAATAAGACCGTTGGCTCGTTCGACTTGACCGTTGGTTTGTGGGTGGTAGACGGAGGCGTAATCGAGTTTAATACCCAGATTAGTACACCAGGTTTTTACCTCGCCGGCTGTGAAATTAGAGCCGTTGTTGGCGATGATGCTGTGTGGGACACCATAACGGTGCACAACACCGAATATGAAGTCTATCACCGGGCCAGACTCAGCCATTTTGACCGGTTTAGCCTCTATGCACTTAGTGAATTTGTCCACCATAACCAGCAGGTATTTTTTCTTATGGCTTCCCCCTTCAAGGGGTCCAACCATATCCAGTCCCCAGACCGTGAAAGGCCAAGTGATGGGGATAGACTGTAAGGCAGTTCGGCGCATGTGGCTTTGATTGGCGAAGAGTTGGCATCCGACGCAGCGTTGGACAAGGTCTTGTGCGTCTGCTCGGGCTGTCGGCCAATAAAACCCAGTACGGAAGGCCTTGCTAACAAGAGCCCGAGCTGCGGCATGGTGTCCACCGAGACCGGCGTGAATTTCCGCTAGAAGCTACCGCCCCTCTTCTTCGGAGATACATCTTTGAAGTACTCCGGTGGTACTTTTCTTGTAGAGCTCTCCGTCGTGAACCTTGTAGGCCTTTGAGCGCCGGACAATGCGGCGAGCCTCATTCTGGTCTTCGGGGAGCTCCTTCCTATTAATGTAGGCCAATAAAGGTTTGGTCCATGGAGCAATTACTGCCATAATGAGATGGGGCGACGGTGTTACTTCGGTGGCTGAGCCCCCGATACTATCGGTGTGTTCGGGATTTGGAGTTGTATTCGAATCTGGGCTATTGTTGCCGCCCTCCCCTTGCCACACCACAGATGGCTTAAAAAGCCTTTCCAGGAAGATGTTGGGTGGGACGGGGTCGCGCTTAGCGCCGATGCGAGCAAGGACGTCCGCCGCTTGGTTACTTTCTCGGGCGACATGATGAAATTCAAGCCCCATGAACCTAGCCAACATTTTTAATATGGCATTACGATAAGCTGCCATCTTTGGATCTTTAGCGTCAAAGTCGCCGTTTATTTGAGATATGGCAAGGTTCGAGTCCCCGGGCACCTCCAGGCATTGTATGCCCATGGATACGGCCATCCGAAGACCATGCAGTAGGGCCTCATATTCGGCTGCGTTGTTAGAGTCTGTGTATAATATCTGGAGTACATACTGGACGACGTCTCCAGTGGGGGATGTTAACATGACTCCCGCTCCCAGCCTTGCCAACATTTTCGAGCCGTCAAAATACATAACCCAATTGGAATATGTGTCGTACTCTTTAGGGAGTTCGGCCTCTGCCCATTCGGTGATGAAGTCGGCCAGTACTTGGGATTTGATGGCTCCTCGTGGCTTGTATGTTATGTCAAACGAAAGTAGCTCTATGGCCCATTTGGCGATCCGTCCCGTGGCGTCGCGGTTGTTTATTATGTCATTGAGTGGGACCTCCGAAGCCACCGTGATGGAACACTCCTGGAAGTAGTGTCGTAGCTTGCAGGATGTTGTGAAGACCGTGTATGCTATCTTTTGGTAGTGGGGGTATCGGGATTTGCACGGTATGAGGACAGTTGATACGTAGTATACTGGTTTTTGGAGCGGGAATTTGTGTCCGTCCTATTCTCTTCGATGACGAGCATGGTGCTCACCACCTGATGTGTTGCTGTTATGTATAACAACATGGGCTCACCAGTGTTTGGTGCGGCCAGGATTGGGTTGCTCGCTAGGAGGGCCTTTATTTCCTCCAGTCCATTTGAAGTTATCAGTGCGCCGTAAGAAGCGATAGAGTGGTAGTGCCTTTTCTCCTAATTTGGAGATAAAGCGGCTTAGCGCTGCTACGCATCCAACTAGCTTTTGGACCTGTTTGAGGTATGTTGGTGTACCCAACTGTGATAGAGCTCGGATTTTAGCGGGATTTGCTTCGATTCCTCTATTGGAGATGATGAAGCCCAGCAGTTTTCCAGCGGGGACGCCGAAGATACACTTTTCCGGGTTGAGCTTAATGTCAGACGCCCGGAGGTTGTCGAATGTAAGATGTAAGTCGTCTATTAGTGTTTTGACGTGCCTAGTTTTGATGACGATGTCATCGACGTAAGCTTCTACCGTTTTGCTGATCTGTTTCTCCAGGCATGTTTGAATCATGCGTTGGTATGTGGCGCCGGCGTTCTTGAGCCTAAAAGGCATGGTGTTGAAGCAGAATTGCCCATATGGGGTGATAAATGATGTTGTGGCTTGATCGGACTCCTTCATTTTGATTTGATGGTATCCAGAATATGCATCAAGGAAACACAATGAGTCATGTCCTGCGGTGGCGTCGATGATTTGATCAATGTGGGGGAGGGGGAAGGGATCCTTAGGGCAAGCCTTGTTGAGGTCTTTGAAATCGACACAGAGGCGCTAGGATTTGTCCTTCTTTGGTACCATCACCAGGTTTTCTAGCCAGTCCGGATGTTTGATTTCTCTAATGAATCCGACCTCGATGGGTTTGGCCAGCTCCTCCCCCATGGCTTGTCGCTTGGGTTCGGAAAAGCGCCGTAGTGTTTGCTTAACTGGTTTAAATCCCTTTAATATACTAAGGCTATGTTCTGTCAGCTCGCGTGGGATCCCTGGCATATCTGAAGGGTGCCAGGCGAATATGTCCCAGTTTTCACGCAGGAATTCTCATAGTGCCGTGTCAACTCTTGGGTTTAGTTGAGCTCCGATAGATGTTGTCTTCTTGGGGTCCGTTGGATGGACCTGGAATTTGACTATTTCTTCTGCTGGTTTGAAAAGGATGTGGATTTAGGGTGTTTGTCAAGGATCACGCCGTCCCTATCCACCGTGGAGCGTAGTGCGGTTAATTCTTTGACCGCAAGGGCTTCAGATAGCGCCTCCAGGGCCAGGGATGCGGTTTTGTTTTCAGTGCGGAGTGCTATCTCTGGCTCACTGACGAGAGTGATTATACCGTTTGGTCCGGGCATTTTGAGCTTCATATACCCGTAATGAGGTATGGCCTGAAAGCGTGTAAAAGCATCCCGCCCCAACAGGGCGTGATATCCGCTGTTGAAAGGGGCCACTTGGAAAGTTATTTCTTCGGACCGATAGTTCTCCGGCGTGCTGAATACTATGTCAAGTGTGATTTTGCCCGCGCACCGTGCCTCCCGGCTGGGAATAATTCCTCGAAAGGTTGTGTTACTTTGCTTGATGCGGCTCCTATCTATTTCCATTTTATGGAGTGTGTCCTCATAAATGAGGTTTAGTCCGCTGCCGCCGTCCATGAGGACCTTGGTAAGTCGAAACCCGTCCACGATGGGACTGAGGACTAACGCGGCTGTCGCTCGTACTGTTCTGTACTTTGGTTCGTCACCGGCGTTGAATGTTATAGCCATGTCGTTCCAGGGGTTTATTTCAGCAATTTGGCAGACTTCGATGAGCTCGCGAAGCGCCCTTTTGCGCTTGTTGTTTGAAGCGAATGTCTCAAAGACCGTCAATACTCCTGAGTTATCATCCTCTGGGGGATGTCGTTATGGGTCGTCCTTGATAAGGATGTCCTCGCCGCTCTTGGCTACCTGTCGTAGTATCCAACATGCTCTAAGGCTGTGGGTTGCCATGGTATCTGGTGTTGTATGTATTTTGCATGGGCCATCGAGCCACCCCATCAGAACGGTGACGTGCCGCATAGCGGTTTTGTGTTTCTTGGATGTTGGACTGGGCGTGCCACGAGGGTGCACCCTTTTCGCCTGTGGGGAGAGTTGAGTTGGGACTGACGGTTCCTAGTGAGCTGCCTAAGTTTTCCAGGCGCTCTCCATCGCGTTGTACTTTTGTATGATGGTTGCTAAGTCAGTGAATTTCAGTATGCGGCGGCGATTGATGGCGTTGAGGATTTCTTCGTCCGTGCAATTGTTGCAGAATGCTGATATTGCGTCCTCGTCATGGCAATCTTTTACCTTGTCTTTGACAAGGAGGAATCTGGCCCAAAAGTGGTGGAAAGTTTCCTGAGGCTGTTGTTTTATGCCCATGAGAGCATCTATGTCTGGGTGGGTGGGTGGGTGGAATTAAATCCGAACCCCGACCTGACCGATTATCCGGAGTCTGACGACCTTCCGGCTTAACAGTCCGGGTTCTGGGATATCTTCTGATTGTTAGGACCACCGTCCGATGCTATGTTCGGAGGGCTGGTCGCATCCTTTCGCGGGTGAGTATCCGGCTCTTCCTGATCGGCGATCCGAACATAGTCTGTCTTCGGTATAGAAGAAGACTCGCCATCCTGCTCCACGACTACCGCAATCTGGTGGGTGACCGGTAGGGTCTAGATTTCTCCTTGATCGGTTTTAGGCCTGATCCGATCGTAGTTTGTGGCTATTCCCAAGCGGCGATGCGATCTAGGAGTCCATTCAAAGACGAAAACTCCGTCGGATCCATTTGCTTGGAGTGCTCAGAGTTGATGCGAAGGGGGTTTTCGATGGCCCGAGAGGTCATCGTCGGCTCAACGGTCGAACGGGCGATCATAGTAAAGCCGCCCAGCCAGAGGGTTTGGCCTGGGGCCAGAGCTCCCCCGGAGGTGATGTTGTCTTTAAGGACAAGGCAAGCCATCGAGCCTTTCATCAACGGCACAGTGGAACTCTCAATGAAAGCACCAATGTCGGTCTCAAAACCGGTGGATCTCGGGTAGGGGGTCCCGAACTGTGCATCTAGGATCGATGGTAACAGGAGACGAGGGACACGATGTTTACCCAGGTTCGGGCCCTCTCTATGGAGGTAATACCCTACGTCCTGCTTGATTGATCTTGATGAATATGAGTGTTACAAGAGTTGATCTAGCACGATATTGTAATGGCTAAACCCTAGAAGCCTAGCCTGTATGACTATGGTCATGAGTATATCCTTTCCGGACTAACCCCTCCGGTTTATATAGACACCGGGGGAATCTAGGGTTACACAGAGTCGGTTACATAAGAAGGAATATTCATAGTCGGTTGCCAAGCTTGCCTTCCACGCCAAGGAGAGTCCAATCCGGACACAGGTACAGTCTTCGGCCTTCATGTCTTCACAGCCCATCAGTCCGGCCCATAGATAGCAGGCCGGACGCCCGAGGACCCCTTAGTCCAATACTCCCTCACCCACCACTAGCCAAGGAGCATCACTTGTGTTCTTCAACCACTGCAGCTTCTCCCACATGAGATGCCGGTTCTCTACTCCCCTCATTGACAACAACAGTAAAGGGCGGCATGCCCACCTTCTTAGCCACCTTCTCAGCCAACTCCTTCTTCCTCGTTAGGCCATCCGGCAAACCTTTAATTCTAGCCCATAAGGGATACATATCCAGGGCATATTCCGCAACGTTTGTAAAACCATCATACTCCACAATGACGACCGGATCTCTCCTGAATTGCCAAGGCCCTCCTTCCATCACCCGCTTCCAATCCCCCAAGCAATGGCACTGAGCTAGGAAGAGATTAGGTCTTTTGATATTGAAAGTAACTCCTTGGGCGCACGATCACGCGTTCCTCAATGAGTTTAGCAGCGCCGCATGGCTAAACGGCCTCATCGTATGAACCCTAAACAGGCATAGCCATCGAACCTCCTTGATCAGTTCTTCCACTTCCCCTGACAGATCCAAGTCTTCCTCCTCCTCTCCATGAAGTTTCAAGCCTTCAAAAACATCTTCTAGGGCCGGATCGTGGCCCAGGTTGTCCCAATCCTCTTCGTCCTCCTGGCGAAGATCCGCCTCATCCTCCTCCCTCACTTCATCCTCAGATTTGTCCAAGATCGGATTACTGGATGACAGGCCGCCCTCTCGACCTCCTTCTCCATCTATCTTCCCGTCTAGAAGCCCTAACCCCGCCCGAGCTCCCTTCGTTCCTCCTTCCGCCTCCTCAAGAATCGGTTCCTCCATGGTGTCAGGCTCTCTCGCTCAATCCCTAGGCCTATCGCTCGCCGGGAGTGGTCCAGGCAATCGGCGGTAGGGTTTATTGGTGGACTCCGGCGTCGCCGCCAGAGGAAGAGGTGGACTCTAGGGAAACCCCATGGGAGTTGAAACGGAGGGAGTGACATCTTCGACCCCACGGGAGGTAAACCTTTGCATCCTTCGGGCTGGGCTTTGCAAAATCCCAAGCTCAGGCCCCGGCCTGGCCTGAAAAATAGGAACAGTGCGTTTTTATTAAAATAATGAATTTCATGATATTAAATGATAATTATACCTATATTTCTAATAAAATACTAGCGCTATAAAAAAAATACTAGTGACTTATGCCCTGTTTAACACGGGAGGCATGAAGCGTCGGCGAGACAAGACGAAGATCGCACATGCGTGGGAGATCTATCTTGTCCGGACCATGGGGCCGGCCAGGAAGCAGTGGCTTGTTGACCGGTGCGGTGCCCAGTCCAAGAAAAGATGTACAAACACGCCCAGCACCGTCAGCATCAAAAGATCATAAAGACCGGCACGATTCCGAGCTACCATGATGGTCCAGCACCACTCTTTGCTTTCTTTGGAGTCAGTTCTATCTCGCCATGGGAATGGACAGTGGCCTGACCAGACCACCACGAACTTTTCCCCTAGAGGGAACATATCAATTAGGCGAAAAGTCCATTCTGCACCCGACCTCATATGCTCCTGCATGAACAGTAAAATAAAAAAAATCGAAAAAAATTCAAAAAATTCTAAATTTTTTTGAGAGAAACATTGACAAAAGTTTTAAGTGCCTGCAAAAATTCATCATGAAATCACATTCCTGTAAGGCGTGGCAAAAAAAAACAAATTCAGTGATTCAAAATGCATTTGAAAGTAGCTTTTTCAGAGTACTATTTTTGTTTTTTTTGCCACGCCTTCTAGAAATGTGATTTCATGACGAATTTTTGCAGGCACTTAGAACTTTTGTCAATGTTTCTCACAAAAAAAATTTGGAATTTTTTGAATTTTTTTTGAATTTTTTTTCAATTTTACTGTTCATGCAGGAGCATATGAGCTCGGGTGCAGATTAGCCGCGTCCTCAATTAGGTCAACTCTTACAGAAATGTACATGATGAAGAGTTCGAAACAGAGGCAAAGGCTGTGCATGGCTATGGCTGTTAGATCATCACAAGATTCTGGAGCTAGCACGACTTTTGAAAGAAAATATTTGCCGGCCCTATTAGAGTAGGAGCAATCCATATCACGTTATTTTATTTTCTTTTAGTGTTCTTGCCAAATCCATTGATTAGCAAAAGAGGCAAAGTACAAGATACACCAAAAGGGCAATATGTAAATGAGAAAAGGGAAATACGGCACAAAAACTAGAGGAAAGCTTTTCAGCCCGGAGCAAACGGGATTTTGGCCCCAGGATGCTATGAACTTCAATCAGTTTGACAAACATCTCTACCGATGGTTCCTCGTGTTGGAAGACGCGCCAATTTCGTTCTTTCCAGATCTCCTGTGCAGTAAGGACAACTCAAATTGTCGCGCATTAAAACACCGCTAAATGTCCACATATCTTCTTATATCCAACACCATGCACCAAATGTGTCTGGACGTCCAGGCATCCCAATGCCACAAACCACAAGCAAATCTTTTGCACGCGGTCGAATGTTTGCCATGTAGGCGCCCAACTGAGAGGACGCATCCAAAACCTTCGCCGCTCATTAGTCTCTCAGAGCAGACGGGACCGGGTGGCCGCCTGCCGCATTCATGCTGGTCAGATCGACATGACCGGACGGTTGACCGACGTTGCTTCAATGGGGGCGCCGCGTCCAGAGTAGCCTCTCCGGCCGTTGTGCCCGCATTGAAGCAGAGCCGGTTAGCCTGCTCCGATTATTTAAGCCAGCCAACCACGCCGTCAAATCTTACCTCCTCTTCTCGACACAATGTCGTGATGGGCAAGTCCAACAATGGCAGCAGGTGGTTCTCCGCGTCAGCGGGAGGATCTGCGGAGAGCTTTGGATCATGGCACCGCCACACACGGTCACCGGCACACCACGATCCACCGCTTTGACGGTCAAGACGGATTCGGTGCTATCATCGGACGAGGAGGAGCAGCAATATCAGCAAGCCCTCCTCGTTAAGATCTCGTGTACGGATGAGGAGTTTGCGGCGTAAAT
This sequence comes from Triticum aestivum, assembly GCF_018294505.1. Classification (NCBI taxonomy): domain Eukaryota; kingdom Viridiplantae; phylum Streptophyta; class Magnoliopsida; order Poales; family Poaceae; genus Triticum; species Triticum aestivum. Next base: position 386,717,136 of record NC_057809.1, on the reverse strand, counting down.
GTCGCTGCTCCTCAAGCAGTCTTACCACAATCACGGTCCGGCGCCGTCCTCACCACCCAATCGCGACAGCCAAGTCAGATGTCACGTCAAGGAGGAGTGATGCGTCTCAAACAGGTTTTGTTTATTTTATGTTGCATGCCATTTTATTATTATTTATATGTGCTCTGGTATGTTTTTCTATCATTTTTTATTGAACTAACATATTAATCAAATGCTCAATGTCAGTTCCTGTTTTCTGATATTTCGTATTTTAAAGAAAATTGTTATTTTAACACCTAGAAAAATTAGATTACGGAGTTTTGAACTGGGAGACACCTAGCAGGTGGGGCCCACACCTAGAGATGCCCAGGGGCTCTAGGTGCCCCTGTTGGCACGTAGAGGTTACAACAAGCTTTTAGAGTCCTCCTTTTATCACAAGCTTGTCCATGAAGTTTCTAAACCGTCATAAAATTTCAGATTTCTTCGGAGTTACGGATCTTCGGAAATATTAAAAACACAGCATGGCATTTTAATTCAAGATCATGGCATTTGTAAATTATATTTAAAGGGGACCAGCAAAAGAGCATGCGTGTTGCATCGGGAGAAGAAAATTTTGCCCGGCCCTAACCAAATAACCATGACATGGGTTTTATGCGATATTTCTAAAACCTAGACCTATTTCCAAATCATGCCCACAACCAATTTTCTTGGGTCACACATATTTCAAGGATCCCAAGAAATCTATCCCGTGCATAGATTCATCCCCTAACCCTCTCTATCTCATATACTTTTCCTTTTTTCCTTTTAAAGATATAAAGAAGAGGAGCAGCAGCGCAACACAGAGCTCGGTCTGCTCTGCAATCGGGTCAAGAGCGGCCGACCTAAAAAAACCTTCCTTAACCCTACCCCAATCCCCTTTTCCCTTGTTACTCTCAAGCGCCGCCTCCAGGAGAGAAAACGTGCCCCGCTAGTGTCGTCATCTTTCCCCTGCTCTGGTCGTGGCGATCCAAACCGCACCACCCTCTTGCCTCTTTCACGCGCCGTTCCTCGCGCTGCTGCCCCGCCTCTCTCCTCGCGCCCTCCTACAGCTTCGCGGCCATGAATGGCCACCTCCGCATCCTCTGCTCCGGCTTCCAGCCTTTTAGCTCTTGCGCCACCGTCATGGCTCTGCTCCCATCGGCTGTCACCTACCATGGTCGGCCATTGAGCGTCGCCTGCTTCCCGGCGCGCGCCTCCACCTTCTCGCGCTCGCAGCTCCCTTCTAGTCGGCTTCTTACTGCCATCTGCGGCCGTGTAGGGACACACAACATCCTGTATAGCATCGGTGCTCTTCATGCCTTTCCTTGTTGACTCTCGAGGCGGCTTGAAGATTTAAAATCAAATATGTATAACAATTGGTTCATCATGATGCAAGGAGGCGAGGTGGGATTATTAAAGAAGCGGACATATACACACAACGTGACTTGGCTCAGTGGAATGAGTGTAGGTGGGGAGTTCGATCTTTAATACCACCTCAGATAACCACGCTAGAAATAGAAGAAGGGACCTTTTTGTGAAATTAGCGACGGTGAACCGACAGAAGCAATAGGTGCTTTATTAGTAGATATAGATATAGATATCAATCTTTGTTGTGCTTTTCAACATATACTGTATTAGACAATCATGACTATAGATTTGTATTCGAATACAAAATGAATTTGAATTTAGTTGGTATACTAAACATGAATGCTTGGTCCCCAAAGTTTGAATGTACTGTCAAAACACCCTCTCCTTGGTTGAAATCTCATGCGCCCGATACTCCTAGGCCGAAATCGCCAGTGCCTAACATTTGGGACACGAGAAATTGCCAATGTATCCCCAATGAGCATATATCAACACGATGTCCAAAAATCTAAATGTGGTACTGTCGGTGTCAAAACCGGCGGATCTCGGTTAGGGGGTCCCGAACTGTGCGTCTAAGGCGGATGGTAACAGGAGGCAGGGGACACGATGTTTTACCCAGGTTTGGGCTCTCTTGATGGAGGTAAAACCCTACGTCCTGCTTGATTATTCTTGATAATATGAGTAGTACAAGAGTTGATCTACCACGAGATCGGAGAGGCTAAACCCTAGAAGCTAGCCTATGGTATGATTGTATGTTGTCCTACGGACTAAAACCCTCCGGTTTATATAGACACCGGAAGGGGCTAGGGTTACACAAGGTCGGTTACAAAGGAGGAGATATTCATATCCGTATTGCCTAGCTTGCCTTCCACGCCAAGTAGAGTCCCATCCGGACACGGGACAAAGTCTTCAATCTCGTATCTTCATAGTCCAACAGTCCGGCTGTCCGGAGACCCCCTAATCCAGGACTCCCTCAGTAGCCCCTGAACCAGGCTTCAATGACGATGAGTCAGGCACGCAGTGTTGTATTCGGCATTGCAAGGCGGGTTCCTCCTCCGAATACACCACGGAAGAATTTGAATACAAGGATAGAGTCCGACCCTGCAAAATAAGTTCCACATACCACCGTAGAGAGAATAATATTACCACAAATCTAATCTGCTGACACGTTTTGGCAGCATGACATCACGCCACGACCCGGTAATTATTTGAACCGTTTTTCTTTAACCAAGCCCGCACATAATGCGAGACGGTTTCTTGACATGTCTTGTCAAAGCAGAGATCGTGTTCCCCTTATTACGGGATTCTCATCAATACGGACGTGGGTAACCCAACCGTGCCTAGGACTCCTAGATTTTAGGCAAGTCCCAAATGGCCACGAGGAGGACGCTTGATATTCACCCTCTTTATAAAGGGACAAGGTTGTTACTTGTTTCCCTCCCGTGCTCAATTGAATCCCTCCCCCGCCTCGAGTTCTAACACCCAAAGCCAAGGTCAGGTGCTTCGGACCTTCAATCATGTCCGGATCCAGCCTTCAAGGCCGGTGGATGTCTTCCTCCATCATGGAGGAGGACATCATGAAGTTGAGGGAGGCCAGATATCTGACCGCCGAAATTTCGCATAGGCTTCCCACCCGAGGGCAGGTCGTCCCTACTCCCATACCCAACGAGAGCGTTGTGTTCGTCTCCCACTTCCTCCGAGGACTAGGCCTCGCTCTGGATTCCTTTGCCAGGGGTCTTATGTTCTATTACGGACTGGATTTTCACGATCTGGCCCCGGACTCCCTTCTTCACATCTCGTCATTTATTGTCGTTTGTGAGGCCTTCCTCCGCATTACCCCTCACTTCGGCTTGTGGCTCAAGACCTTCGATCTGAAGTCGAAGATGGTCGAGGGGCAGTACGCAGCGTGCGAAGGTGCTTTAATAAGCAAAATTGCTGATGCTCCATGGCCAAAGGGTTCCTTTCCAGAGGTGTCCGGATTGTGGCAACGGAAGTGGTTTTACGTCACAGCTCCCTGAAGTGCCAAGTGGGTAGCCGCCCCCACCTTTCGCTCGGGCCCTCCACCACGACTGATGTCATGGATCAGCAGGGGACTGAGCTGGGGTCCAGCCAAGGACGTGCCAATACTGCAGAGCCGTATCCGAGATCTCTTTGAGGGAGATTTCAGTCTGGTTATGGTAATGCAAGTCATGCTGGTTCGTCGAGTCCAGCCTTGCAAACGCCGGCCCCTCCGCATGTGGGAATTCAACCCAGAAGGACCGCGTACTATTCATAATTTCCTCGGCATGACGCACAAGGAGATGTACAAATCATTCTTTGGACCCCAAATAGAGTGTCCGGACACTACCGAGGACGTGGGCCTAAGCAGCAACCGCACCGCTGCCCAAGTAAGTAATCCCATGGCCGAACACACCGTCCTTTTATTTATCATGACATCATTCTGAAGAATCGCTCTTTGACCAGGACTGGATAACAAAGGCGAAAATGATCCGGTGTTCGGCCCCCCTTCCTAAAGGCTTGGACAATCCGGTGCCAGAAAAGATGCTCGAGCCAGCACCTTGTCCGGTGCCCTCAAAGGAAGACAAAGGGGGGAATAAAGAGGGCGAAAGCGGGCGTCCATCGCTACCTATTCCAACTGAGGGAATGAGCGCCTCCGCGAGGGACGATAACCGAGAGGAAGAATCTGACATTCCCTCTCCCCGGGGAAGGAAGAGGACTACCTCCGAAGATCCTGAAATCAAGGTTTCCAAACGGGAGAAGAAATCTCCGCTAGAGGGTCCTGCCTCGGAGGGTGTTCTTGCCGCACAATGTCCGCGCAGAGATCAGCCCTCTAACGAGCTATAAGTAATCAAAAGGTATTTAATAGTGAAGATATCCTACCTTACTTCTAAGGAAAATAACCAAAGTATTTATCTTGCAGTTCGGATCTTAGCCCTTCTCAGCTGAGCTCGTCTTCGGGGGATCTTCTTCCGGAGATGATGGAGAGTGAAACGCCTCCCCCTGACACACCGCCTTACGAAGCGGGCGACCCTGAGGTGTCATCGCGGAGGACTTCTCCTGATCTGGCAAGGCCAGAAGGTAATCCTATGGCCACCCGAAGTTCTCAGTATCCGGCTCTCGAAGAGAGCAATCAAAAGAGTCCGGCCTCGTCTGGTGCGCGGTCGGATGTACGGAGGGATCTGCTGGAGAAGGCGGCTATCTCAGAAGAGCACCGCACATTGATGGGTACGGTGATTGAAAGGATTTCGTCCGCCGAAAGCGGGCTGCATGAAGCCTTTATGAGTCTACTGACAGATTTTGAGGTACGTGAAATGATGTATATTTTTGAAAGTACCGCATATTTTTAGATGTGCCCTGTGTAGATGGTAGCCCCTGAGACTCTGGTTGTCGTCGAGAACGGCGGCAAATAGAGGATCATAGTCCCAGGCAATAACCGGACTGCCTTTATGTGCAGGTGGTGGAGGCTCTGGTGGCTAGCCGGACTGATGGGTATGCCGAACTAAAGTGGCAGCTGGATGCGGCAGATGCCGACATCGTGCTTGTCAACGAGCGGCTTGACGAGGCATAGGGTGAGTGGCCTTTCTGGTAATTGTCGAATAATAAGAGCAGCATGATGCCAATATCTTTAATATGTTATGACTGCAGATGGAGCGGCCATTGTGGAGACCCTTCGGGCGGAGCTTGCTCGAGCCAAGGAGTAAGCAAGGAGTAGTAATGCGGTTGCTTTGCAAGCGGCCGAAGAGTTAAGGGCCGAACAGGCCACACATTGCGAGAGCAAAGAAAAAATTGCCAAGATGGCCGTGGAGTTAAAAGATGATGCTGACCGTTACCGGATTCTTAAAGAGAAAAACCGGGCGAAGGCGGCGGACCTGGAGAAGGCCCGGGTGGCTGCCAAGGAAGCCCGCTCCAAAATTAGAGCGACGAAGGAGGAGCTGAATCAAGCTGCAGATATCGTTTCTGGGAAACCCTTCTTGTTGCGGACTAAGTTCGAAGATCCGAAGTATGCTCCTCTGGACCGGCTATGGAGTTCTGTGGACACGTACATGTATTTGGCTGCCAGCACTGCTGATGCCGCCGAGTACTTCAAGGATCAGAAAGGTCCCGAAGTGGAGAAGTTGTTCTGGTCACAGTTTCACGCTCCAGTTCGTCCGCTGCTGCTGAATGAGTGATTGACCGGTTGGGCCGAGCTCCATAGATTATCCGTACTGGCCACGAGGTCCGTTGTGGATCATTTGTAGCCAGGAGGGCCAAGGCCGAATAGCTACTTTAGCTTAGTGCAACAATTCCTTGGCGTTGTGCCACGCATCGATGCTGTGAAGAGGTCGGCGTGCATAGAAGGCTCGCGGATGGCCCTTGCCCGTGTCAAAACATACTGGGCGGAGATGGATGCCACCACTATTGCGGCGCAGGGTTCGGCCATAAGCCGAGTGGCTGCCGAGCACTATTTTGAAGAAGTTCTTGAAGGCGCTCGTTCGATAGAGGCCCATTGCTCGAAGAATATTATGTTTGAATGACATGTATTCCCATTGTAAAAACAATGTTTTATTAAGTTTATCAAGGTTGTATTTATACTTTTGCCCGAAAGTATTATGATGCCTCCTGTGCGGCCGTTTATGTATATATGTATATAACCTGAAAGATTGCAGTCGTCGGCTTCAGCCCCCACACATATAATGCGGGGGTGTTCGCAGAGGACGCATGTTCACAGTTGATCCAACGTTTTGGTCCATTAAGGAGGTGATAGCGCAGTGAACTAGGCAACCGGACTATAATGCTTTAACACTTTCACTTAGCCAGAGGAGTTTGACAGTGGGGCTACTATATAGCCCCTGGTGGCTCCGCACTCATCCGAATTCGGGGTGCGTACATGCCTGGCCGATAAACGACCCTTCGTTAAGGCGGAGGAATCCCGAAGATTCCGATAGGTCATCGAGTGGTTGACCAGTCTCACGCTATATCATGACAGTCAGTTTTCGGCTTTCTCTACTGAGGTGCTCGCCCGGATGAATCAGGGCACAATCGCAGTAGTTCTCCTGGTGTCGCCTTAGTCGATAGAGCAGAACGTAAGGCAGCAAAACACAGGAGCCGGGCAAACCCAACATTTGACCAAAGACATGATTCGGAGCTGATTCATATAAGGCCAAACTCGCGACGCCGAACACTCCATAAGGTATTCGGTCTTTGTGGTGTAAACCGGGCCTAAACAGTGCCCTTTGCAATAAGCCCCTGGTGTCCAGGTACGTGCAATATTCTGACGTGGCCACATGCCAATACGTCAGCATCCTTCTCAATTGTACTGAGAATTCGAGGGATGTGTATCAACAAGAGACAGTAAAAAAGGTTTGTGCAGGGTCTTAATCTAAAGAGAATCCTTGGAATGGGTCCCCGCTGCACGTCTGCGCCTGTGTCTCCGTTGTGCCATATTCTGGACGGGTGTAGCACAATGGTCATCTGAAAAAGAGAGGAACTTAATTTGAAAGTTGCGGTGCAAAAGGTAAGTTATACTAAATAAACAATATGAGTAAAGTTGAGCCTGATTGTCACTTGTGCATGCGCGTTGAGCCCCTTGTATTGTAATAGGGGTATAGCCATCAAACCTGTATCAATTACATATAGCAGTACCAGACTCGTCCAACCGTGTCCGTGGTCTTAACGACCTGTCAGATGCTTTAGTTGGTGAGGCCGTTTAGTGTGCGGCTGCCAAGGCAGCCGCACGGTCTTCCGCGTGCAAGGAGCGCTTAATATTTCCATTTACTGTAATGATGCCACGTGGACCGGGCATCTTAAGCATGAGGGAAGCGTAATGCGGTATTGCGTTAAAGCAAGCGAAAGCTTCGCGTCCGAGTAGTGCTTGATAGCCACTTTGGAATGGAGCGATGTGGAAGGTTAAATTTTCACTGCGGAAGTTATCGGGGAAGCCAAATATAACCTCTAGTAGCAGGGGAGCCCGTGCAATGGGCCTCTGGTCCTGGCGTTACTCCTTTAAAGGTAGTATTGATGCGGCTAATTTTTGTTGGGTCTATCCCCATTTTGCGGACTGTGTCCAGATATATCAGGTTTAAACTGCTGCCACCGTCCATCAGGACTCGTGTGAAGTGGTATCCGTCAATTATTAGGTCTAATACCAAGGCAGCCCATCCTGCACGTCGGATACTTGCCGAGTAATCCCGATGGTCGAAGGTGATCGGTTGGGACGACCAGTGGCAGAACTCCGCTGTGATAGGCCCTGGGACATGTGTCTCTAGGAGTGCTGCTTTGTTTCTCCCCTTTGTCATGTGTAACACGTTTACTGTTTTAACTTCTGGTGGGAATTTCTTCTGTTCCCCAGTGCTTTGCTTGCGAGGCTCGTCCTCGTCTTCGCTTGGTGTATCCTGCCCCTTGTGTTCGACGTTGAGCTTGCCGGACTGCTCGAAGACCCAACATTCTCTATGGGTATGGTTTGCAGGTTTATCGGAGGTGCTATGGATCTGACATATTTGGTCCAGAATCTTGTTTAGGCTGGACAGTTCGTCTCTATTGCCTTTGGGGGGGGGGGCAGCTTTTGCTGACCTGGCCGAGAGCTTTTGAATCCGGCGTTTACCGCTGTGCTCTTCGGGCTGTCTTCTTTATTCTGGTGCTTGTTTTTGCTGCGTCGTGATTTCCCGTTTCCGCCCCTGACTTCGGATGTACTTGGGTCGCTGGTGCTGCATCGGTCTAACCAGCTGTCCTCGCTAGCGCAAAAACGGTTCATGAGTCTTGTTAATGCTGCCATTGTTCTCGGCTTTTCTTGGCCGAGGTGTCTGGCAAGCTATTCGTCTTGAACGCTATGCTTGAAAGCTGCTAAGGCTTCGGCATCCGGACAGTCGACTATTTGGTTCTTTTTAGTGAGGAACCTGTTCCAAAGCTTTCAGGCTGACTTTCCGGGCTGTTGAGTTATATGACTTAAATCGTCTGCATCCGGTGGTCGGACATAGGTCCCTTGAAAATTTGCCCGAAAGGCGTCTTCGAGCTCTTCCCAGCTTCCAATGGAGTTTTTGGGGAGGCTTTTGAGCTAGTGTCGAGCTGACCCTTTGAGCTTGAGGGGTAAGTACTTGATGGCGTGGAGATCGTCTCCTCGAGCCATATGGATATGGTGGATGTAGTCCTCAATCCAGACCCCAGGGTCTATCGTTCCATCGTACGCCTCTATGTTTACGGGTTTGAATCCCTCTGGAAATTCATGGTCCAACACCTCATCGGTGAAACATAGGGGGTGTGCGGCACCCCTGTATTTGGGTGTACCATGGTATTGGGATGTTTGTTGTGTTGCATTGCGTGCTGGAGCGCGCTTGCGTGGCCCGTAGATGGATCTGGTTGCACCGTACTTTTGATGCGAGTCCTCACGTGGATCGCGTACCGGCTTATGTGCGGCGTCGTTTGCCGTTCTATGTTGGCCACGAGGTCGTCTATCCGACTGGATGGCTGTTTTGTTTTTTGATTGCGGGGGATCTAAGGCCTCCTCATCGAATTCAGGTAGTAGCTTTCGCTTCGGGTAGCTCTTGGTGTGGCGATTACCGCCGTACTTTACTGCAGTGTTGAGTACTTCACTCCATCTGATTTTGAGTGTGTCTTATGCAGCCCTGAGCCTTTGCTTCTGCTTTTTCAGAATCCTTGCAGTGACAACAAGCCTTTGATGCGCATTCTGTTGCTCCGGGTGCCTGTCCGATGTGATGTCGTCCGGACTGTTATCTTCGACGGGGTCGGGTTGTTCGGTTCACTATTCAAGATATCTTTCGATATGCCGATAAATCAGCCGATTTATCGCTTACCGCTGTCAGACCGATAAGACAAATTGGCCGATAAATCAGCCGATATGGCGATAAATCGGCTGATATGCCGATAAACTGGCCGATTTACCCCTTATCATGGGTCGACCGATAAGTTCCCGATAAGCGATATCCCCAACATTGGTTCGGTTTGATTCTCCGTGTTGCCCTGGTCGGGCGATGATTCACCCTGCTCTATCGTTGGGTCTATATGACCGCTGTTTCTGCCGAGGCGGGATTTGGAGCGGCGCTTACGCCGCCGCTTTGATTGCTTCTCGAGGGAACAACCCTTTGTTGCGTCCTTCTGTTCCTCATCGTTGTTTTATTTGGGTGTGTCCACCATGTATACATCATATGATGAAGTGGGCGTCCAGTGCCCTGCGGGCAGTGGTTCCTGTTCGTCTCCTGCATCGTCGTCCATACCGTCGATGTCTTCGGAGTCGAAGTCGAGCATGTCGGTCAAATCGTCGACAGTGGCTACTAAGTGGGTGGTGGGTGGGCGGGGACTTTCTTCGTCATCCGCATCCCAATCCTGCCGGACATAGTTCGGCCAGGACTCTCCTGACAAGGAGAGAGACCTTAATGAGTTCAGTATGTTGCCGAAGGGCGAGTGCTGAAAAATATCCGCGGACGTAAACTCCATGATCGGCGCCCAGTCAGATTCGATAGGCACAGGCGTAGGCGGTTCGGAGTCCGTGGCCGGGGAAGAATCCGATAGTTCGGCGTCACGGCTCCCGTGAAGGGTAAGGTCGATATTCGGCTCGATCGCCGATGAGAGTGCGGCCTCCGTAGCAGGGTCTATCCACCCGTCCATGGATGGCGCATCTGGCTCCGAATTGAGGGTCAGAATGGTTGCCGACACAATCTCCTGAACACTGTCCAATGGTAGAGCTACATCATGCTCATCGTGACTGTGTGGCGCACTAGGCAGGGGCTCGAATCCGTCGAAGATCAAGTCTCCGCAGATATCGGCCGTGTAGTTTAACCAGGGGCGTAACTCTCGATCTACTCCAGATGGCCAAGCGAGTTGGCCCGCAGTGCGAAGCCACCGAACACAAAGATCTGTCCGGGGAGAAAAGTCTCACCCTGAACTGCATCGCTATCGATGATTGAAGGAGCCATCAAGCTTAACGATGATGACACAGAGGAACTCTCAATGAAAGCACCAATGTCGGTGTCAAAACCGGCGGATCTCGGGTAGGGGGTCCCGAACTGTGCGTCTAAGGCGGATGGTAACAAGAGGCAGGGGACACGATGTTTTACCCAGGTTCGGGCCCTCTTGATGGAGGTAAAACCCCTACGTCCTGCTTGATTATTCTTGATAATATGAGTAGTACAAGAGTTGATCTACCACGAGATCGAAGAGGATAAACCCTAGATGCTAGCCTATGGTATGATTGTATGTTGTCCTACGGACTAAAACCCTCCGGTTTATATAGACACCGGAAGGGGCTAGGGTTACACAAGGTCGATTACAAAGGAGGAGATATACATATCCGTATTGCCTAGCTTGCCTTCCACGCCAAGTAGAGTCCCATCCGGACACGGGACGAAGTCTTCAATCTCGTATCTTCATAGTCCAACAGTCCGGCCAAAGGATATAGCCCGGCTGTCCGGAGACCCCCTAATCCAGGACTCCCTCAGGTATGTTTGTAAGTTTCATCATATTTCAGACAAGCGCATCGCGAAGACATGTTTCCCCATATCGTGGCCTTTTTCTTGATAAAAACGTATAAAATGAAGCATAGATGAGACAATGTTTAGTGAGGAACTTGTGGAAGGCTTGGGCTATCCTCATACTCTTTGGCCTCCAATTCCCTCCCATTCCACCATTCATACACCATGGTCGCCAAAACACCCTCTCCACCAGCTGTCAAACCCCAACCTCCTCCATCTGTCACCCCACTGTTGGGGAACGCAGTATTTCAAAAAAAAATCCTACGATCACGCAAGATCTATCTAGGAGATGCATAGCAACAAGAGGGGAGAGTGTGTCCACATACCCTCGTAGACTGAAAGCGGAAGCATTTAGTAACGCAGTTGATGTAGTCGAACGTCTTCGCGATCCAACCGATCCAAGCACCGAACGTACGACACCTCCGCGTTCAGCACACGTCCAGCTCAATGATGTCCCTCGATCTCTTGATCCAGTTGAGGACAAGGGAGAGTTCTGCCAGCACGACGGCGTGGTGATGGTGATGATGAAGTCACCGGCGCAGGGCTTTGCCTAAGCACTACGACGATATGACTGAGGTGTGTAACTGTGGAGGGGGCACCGCACACGGCTAAGAGAAGACTTGGTGTCCCTTTGGGGTGCTCCCCTTCCACGTATATAAAGAGGGGGGAGAGGAGGCCGACCCTAGAGGGGGCGCGCCACGGGGGAGTCCTACTTGGACTCCCGGTCCAAGTAGGATCCCCCTTCTTTCTTTTCCGAAGAAGGGGGAAAGAGGAAAGAGAAGGAGGAGAAGAAGGAAAGGGGGGGCGCCCCCCAACCCTAGTCCAATTCGGATTGGGCCTGGGGGTGCGCACGCCTCCACCTGGCCGCCGCCTCCTCTCTTCCACTAGGGCCCATGAAGGCCCATTAACCCCCTGGGGGGTTCCGGTAACCCCCCGGTACTCCGGAAAATGTCCGAACCTTTCCAAAACCATTCCGGTGTCCAAACATAACTTTCCAATATATCAATCTTTATGTCTCGACCATTTCGAGACTCCTCGTCATGTACGTGATCTCATTCGGGACTTCGAGCAAACTTTGGTTCATCAAAACACATAACTCATAATGCAATTCGTCATCGAACGTTAAGCGTGCGAAGCCTACGAGTTCGAGAACTATGTAGACATGACCGAGACAAATCTACGGTCAATAACCAATAGTGGAACCTGGATGCTCATATTGGCTCCTACATATTCTACGAAGATCTTTATCGGTCAAACCGCATAACAACATACGTTGTTCCCTTTGTCATCGGTATGTTACTTGCCCGAGATTCGATCGTTGGTATCATCATGCCTAGTTCAATCTCGTTACCGGCAAGTCTCTTTACTCGTTCCTTAATGCATCATCCCGTGGCTAACTCATTAGACACATTGCTTGCAAGGCTCATAGTGATGTGCATTACCGAGAGGGCCCAGAGATACCTCTCCGATACACGAAGTGACAAATCCTAATCTCGATCTATGCCAACTCAACAAACACCATCGGAGACACCTGTAGAGCATCTTTATAATCACCCAGTTACGTTGTGACGTTTGATAGCACACAAGGTGTTCCTCTGGTATTCGGGAGTTGCATAATCTCATAGTCAGAGGAACATGTATAAGTCATGAAGAAAGCAATAGCAATAAAACTAAACGATCATTATGCTAAGCTAATGGATGTGTCTTGTCCATCACATCATTCTCTAATGATGTGGTCCCGTTCATCAAATGACAACACATGTCTATAGTTTAGGGTTGCATTTTCTCTTCAGCAGTCCAAACTCCAAAATATGGACTAGTGTACGTTTCCACGTCTTAGGTTTCTTAGAGCATCTCCAACACCGACCCTTAAATCGCTTGCATATGTCTGTACTGTACGGTCCGGACGTGTTCTAGCGTCCAATGCGGGCCTGTATCGGTCCGCCGAGTGGTCCCAACACACTTTTTCCCATAAATTGGAAGCAAAGTTGGGGGAGGGGGGCTTTGCGAGAGTCCGGACAACAGCCATGTAGGACTCCGACACCCCGGCCCACTAAATCCTCCTCCCGGTCCCATTATTTTTTTCAATTCGCCCATTCCCCCCCCTACTTTGCATCCACACTCTCTTCCAACGATGTTGTTGTACATCTCCGGCCGCCACATAGGCATTGCTGGACGTCTGCAACCAGTACCGACATGCCTGCTTGCCTTTTACGATGGTGTCATCCACCCAGGACCCGTCCTTAGCCAGGTACACTCTGTCCCCCAGTCGACGACGTCCATGGGACGCCACGCCAGACAGGTGTTCAGTCAAATGCCATTGAGCTTATTTTCAAATGTCATGTCGTTTTTTAGAGTACGAAGGATGGCGGGGTACTCGACCATGGAGGATGAGTTGTTGTGCGATGCTTAGTTGGCCGTATCTGCGGATTTAGTAGGCAGGAGCACAAGGGGTTCTTCTAGTCGCGCATGCATGATTGATTTCACGCGTGAAAGCACATTTCGCCCTACGACATGCGCATCATCCAACAACACAATGTGAGCTCGTTATCGTATCGATGGTACGCCATCCAGACCACCGTCATCAAATTTTGTGCACGTGGCAGCGGAGGAGATCGTAAATTTTGCTTCTTCTTGATCAACTTATTGATTGAATCATTCATTCACTCAATGTTGCTCTACACATTCTGTAGCCCGTACGCGCTGCCGTGGTGTACTACGGAATAGAGGGACGACTATTTACGTATATACACTGTCGGGTCAAGTTGAAGGGGCAGTATGTGTGGGACGACATGACCCGTTCATGAAAAACTTGTTGAACAACATGTTAATCTCGTTGAATTTGAACTATTGTTATACTAGACTTATTTGCATACTATGTATAGATGATTTATACTATTTTCTATCCAAACTCTGATGAATTCCGTCGGGTTTGCATGAATTTCGTCTATCTATTAAAATGCGGTTTAAAATGTATGCGGGTAACGTTGGATGGTCGACTCCTGCTTCCGTGTCTGTGGACTGGTCTCCGCTGTCCGTGGACGAATGTGGAAGCAAATTTACATATCAGCATTGGAGATGCCCTTAATACATGTCTGAAGAGAGGTTTTTCTGCAAGCAGCAAAGAGGACAGATACTTCTTGGAAAGATACACATTTACTCTCTCTGTTCTGAGTTATAAGATGAACTGATGTTGTAGTGTTTTTCTGAATCGGATGTATATTGTAAGTCATATAGAAATATCCAAAACATTATAGTTTGAAACGGAGGTGATAGTTCATTTCATTCATGAGAACACAAGGCACATACATCTTTGACTTTGTCCCACTCCCATCCATAAGCCATTAAACAAAATGGGATAAGATCACGTAACTAGGGACAACATGAGCCCAACATCAGGCTTAAACATCACATCGTCACAACCACCATGGCTGACACTTGCAGCTACTAACATGATCAGGAAAGCTTTCTCACTCTCATACTCGAGGGACCCTTATTTTGCCCTACCATGGAGCGGCACAAACATTAACCAAAGCAAGGAGCCAAAAAACACACCCCCATTCGGACCATTCCAGAACTAAAACCTTCTGGAAAATTAGTGTTCCGCAACGAAAATAAATAAACAGTAAAACCATTCCTGCTCTACTAGTTAGGGCGGCGATATGGCAGACCGTGTCCTACACCTGGATAAAAAGCTGACGCGGGCTTTACGCAACCTGTGCCGCGACCGCTCTCGCCACGCGGAGCTTCATATCCTTGAGGGCAGGGTCCTCGAGAAGGAGGACCTTGTCCTTGTCCCTCACCCCAACCATGTGGAGGTGGTCAGTGTCCTCCCTCTCCTTCCTCTTGAACAACAACATCTGCTCCCTCGGCTCCAGCCCGGTCACCATGGACAGCATCACCTTCAGTTCCCCTGCAATTTGATAAACAAGCTTCCTCTTACATTGTGAAACCCAAAATATATCCTAGGCTTTGCACACACACACACAAAAAAAAAACTGTATCCTAGATAAGGCATAAACCGTTTGCTTGCTCGGAAACAAAAATGCAGTAGGAAGGTTCGACCATGTGTACGGTTCTGTATGCCTCTCATGCGTGTTATCAGCCACCGGCAGATGCATACTAGCTAAATGTGTATGCGTGTCAGTTGTATGCGTTTTTTTTTATTCTCTTCTGCATCAACATTGCGTAGTCCCGCAGGAATAGTGTACTGTACTGTACTAGTCCTGACTTCTGAAGAAGACGGACTGGGCGGTGGCAAGTATCCTTTTTATTATCTAGAGCAGGACAACCTTGCATTCTGAGTTGTCAACTGTTGGTATTTTTAGAGTAGAATAAAAAAAGAGGGAACGGTAACGTTATGACTTTCGCTTCAATCTCACACTACTTTTTATTTTATTTTACAGGGAAACAACAGGACTCTGCAGCGTATTCATGAGCAACACATCTGGGAGTAAACGGTCCTTTATTTGTCGAATTACGTCGATCTACAGAGGCATTTTTGCAAGTGAAGATGTGAAGTAAAACTTGAGTGGTGCATGCTACTGTATTTGACATTTACTTCACACCAAACTGCTATTATGGGTGATGGGTTCTTCTCAACTGCATCGTGCAACATCTACCAAACAACAACACTCATTGATGCAGGAGAATGAGAAAAAAAGAGGCTGCGACGTTGTTTGATTTGTTCTCTTACACTTAAGCTCATACTCTCCAAAATACGGAGCAGGACAAAAATGAAAGATATCTGAAACCTATCAGTTATAAGTTTCAAATACCCAAAAGTACTAAAAAAAACCTGTCAGTTATAGGAACTACTCGCATAACCTCTAAACTCAAATACTAGAATACAAGAAAAATAAATCGAAAAGAGTAGTTCTCTCAAGAAAACAGATTATGTATACTCACCAAAAGTGCGTGTGGCCCCAATGGAGACATCATGCCATGAGAATCCAGTGGACACCCTCACCATGATCACCTCCTCCGCACGCCCACCGTCCCTCTTCTGCACCAGCATCCCTCCCGGTCTCACCTCCCACTCTATCTCCCCGCCGCCGCCGAGACCGCCGGCCGCATTGCCATGGCCGCCGTCAGTACTCGCCTTCGACCAAGAGCTCCTCTTGAACAGCCTCTTGGAGTACCTCAGCTTGATCATGGTTGCCTTAACTTTCTGTATCATGCAGCAATCGATTAAAGCTACGTGTGGTCGTAGTGGTAGTCATGGTGCCAAGGCATGTGTGTGTATATATAGGACGAGGACGAGGAGCCAGGCTTGCAAAAGGGCGAGGGCGAGGGGGAGGCTTTGGAAGCGTGCGTCTGCGCAAAGAGGCCGGCCAACTAGGAGGATGCAGGCAATCTTTGGGAAGTCCATAGTGGGACCCGATGAACAAGCAAAGGAGGACCCATGTTACAGTTCTTGCTATGTGTTCTGCATGGAAAGGGCTGCACATGGGAGGGTTGGCGCCAAAAATGACGAGCTTTTGATGACACGACCGGGGCAATGACATGATAATTGCGGTGGTCGGTTTAGCTTAGGTAGCTAGGCATAAGCCTTTCTTCATTACAGTATTGCCCATCATGCATGGCTGGCCACCACAAGTTGGATAGTTTTGTTGGAAATATGCCCTAGAGGCAATAATAAAAGTGTTATTATTATATTTCTTTGTTTATGATAATAGTCTTTTATTCATGCTATAACTGTATTATCCGAAAATCGTAATACACGTGTGAATACATAGACCACAATATGTCCCTAGTGAGCCTCTAGTTGACTAGCTCGTTGTGATCAACAGATAGTCATGGTTTCCTGGCTATGGACATTGGATGTCGTTGATAACGGGATCACGTCATTAGGAGAATGATGTGATGGACAAGACCCAATCCTAAGCATAGCACAAAGGTCGGTTAGTTCGTTTGCTAGAGCTTTTCCAATGTCAAGTATCTCTTCCTTAGACCATGAGATCGTGTAACTCCCGGATACCGTAGGAGTGCTTTGGGTGTACCAAACGTCACAACGTAACTGGGTGACTATAAAGGTGCACTACAGGTATCTCCGAAAGTCTCTGTTGGGTTGACACGGATCGAGACTGGGATTTGTCACTCCGTATGACGGAGAGGTATCTCTGGGCCCACTCGGTAATGCATCATCATAATGAGCTCAAGGTGACCAAGTGTTTGGTCACGGGATCATGCATTACGGTACAAGTAAAGTGACTTGCCGGTAACGAGACTGAACGAGGTATTGGGATACCGACGATCGAGTCTCGGGCATGTAACGTACCGATTGACAAAGGGAATTGCATACGGGGTTTGATCGAATCCTCGACATCGTGGTTCATCCGATGACAACATCGAGGAGCATGTGGGAGCCAACATGGGTATCCAGATCCCGCTGTTGGTTATTGACCTGAGGTCGTCTCGGTCATGTCTGCATGTCTCCCGAACCCGTAGGGTCTACACACTTAAGGTTCAGTGACGCTAGGGTTATCAGGAAGACAAGTATGTGATTACCGAATGTTGTTCGGAGTCCCGGATGAGATCCCGGACGTCACGAGGAGTTCCGGAATGGTCCGGAGGTAAAGATTTATATAAGGAAAGTGGTTAAACGGACACCGGAAAGTTTCGGTGGCATACCGGTATTGTACCGGGGCCACCGGAAGGGTTCCGGGAGTCCACCGGGTGGGGCCACCCCTCCCGGGGGGGCCACATGGGTTGTGTGGGAGAGGGAGCCAGCCCCTAGTGGGCTGGGCGCGCCTCCCCACCTAGGCCCATGCGGCTAGGGCAAGGGGAGGGGAAACCCTAAAGGGGGCGCCCCCCTAGCTTGGGGGGCAAGCCTCCCCTCTTTCCCCTCTCCCTTTGGCCGCCGCCTCCCTCTAGGGTTTCCCCTAGAGGGCCGGCCCCCCTTGCCCCTTCCCCTATATATAGAGGGGTGAGGGGAGGGATGCAACACCACAAGCCAAGGCGCAGCCCCTCCCCTCCCCAACACCTCTCCTCCTTCGTACGCGCTTGGCGAAGCCCTGTCGGAGTACTGCTGCACTAACTGCACCACGCCGTCGTGCTGCCGTTGGAGCTGCCTTCCACAACCTCTCCTTCCTCCTTGCTGGATCAAGACGGAGGAGACGTCATCCGTCCCGTACGTGTGTTGAATGCGGAGGTGCTGTCCGTTCAGCACTTGGTCATCGGTGATCCGAATCACGACGAGTACGACTCCATCATCACCATCCCCTTGAACGCTTCCGCACTCGATCTACAAGTGGTATGTAGATGCAAACTCACTCCCTTGACTCGTTGCTTAGATGAACTCATAGATGGATCTTGGTGAAACTGTAGGAAAAATTTTAATTTTCTGCAACGTTCCCCAACAGTGGCATCATGAGCTAGGTCTATGCGTAGTTCTCTATTGCACGAGTAGAACATAATTTTGTTGTGGGCGTGGATCTTTTCAACTTGCTTGCCGCTACTAGTCTTATCTTGCTTCAGCGGTATTGTGGGATGAAGCGGCCCGGACCAACCTTACACGTACGCTTATGTGAGACCGGTTCCACCGACTGACATGCACTAGTTGCATAAGGTGGCTGGCGGGTGTCTGTCTCTCCCACTTTAGTTGGAGCGGATTCGATGAAAAGGGTCCTTATGAAGGGTAAATAGAAGTTGACAAGATCACGTTGTGGTTATTCGTAGGTAAGAAAACGTTCTTGCTAGAACCCAATTGCAGCCACGTAAAAGATGCAACAACAATTAGAGGACGTCTAACTTGTTTTTGCAGCGATTGATCATGTGATGTGATATGGCCAGAAGTTGTGATGAATGATGAATGATATATTGTGATGTATGATATCATGTTCTTGTAATAGGAATCACGACTTGCATGTCGATGAGTATGACAACCGGCAGGAGCCATAGGAGTTGTCTTTATTTTGTATGACCTGTGTGTCATCAAAGAACGCCATGTAAACTACTTTACTTTATTGCTAAACGCGTTAGTCATAGAAGTAGAAGTAGTCGTTGGCGTGACAACTTCATGAAGACACGATGATGGAGATCATGATGATGGAGATCATGGTGTCATGCCGGTGACAAGATGATCATGGAGCCCCGAAGATGAAGATCAAAGGAGCTATATGATATTGGCCATATCATGTCACTACTTTATATAATTGCATGTGATGTTTATTATGTTTATGCATCTTGTTTACTTAGGACGACGGTAGTAAATAAGATGATCCCTTATAACAATTTCAAGAAAGTGTTCCCCCTAACTGTGCACCGTTGCTAAAGTTCGTCGTTTCGAAGCACCACGTGATGATCGGGTGTGATAGATCCTTACGTTCACATACAACGGGTGTAAGACAGTTTTACACATGCAAAAACACTTAGGGTTAACTTGACGAGCCTAGCATGTACAGACATGGCCTCGGAACACGGAGACCGAAAGGTCGAACACGAGTCGTATGGAAGATACGATCAACATGAGAATGTTCACCGATGATGACTAGTCCGTCTCACGTGATGATCGGACACGGCCTAGTCGACTCGGATCGTGTAACACTTAGATGACTAGAGGGATGTCTAATCTGAGTGGGAGTTCATTCAATAATTTGATTAGATGAACTTAATTATCATGAACTTAGTCTAAAACCTTTTGCAAATATGTCTTGTAGATCAAATGGCCAACGCTCATGTCAACTTGAACTTCAACGCGTTCCTAGAGAAAACCAAGCTGAAAGATGATGGCAGCAACTATACGGACTGGGTCCGGAACCTGAGGATCATCCTCATAGCTGCCAGGAAACAATATGTCCTAGAAGGACCGCTAGGTGACGCTCCCGTCCCAGAGAACCAAGACATTATGAATGCTTGGCAGTCTCGTGCTGATGATTACTCCCTCGTTCAGTGCGGCATGCTTTACAGCTTATAACCGGGGCTCCAAAAGCGTTTTGAGCATCACGGAGCATATGAGATGTTCGAGGAGTTGAAACTAGTTTTCCAAGCTCACGCCCGGGTCGAGAGATATGACATCTCCGACAAGTTCTATAGTTGTAAGATGGAGGAAAATAGTTCTGTCAGTGAGCACATACTCAAGATGTCTGGGTTGCACAACCGTATGACCCAGCTGAATATTAACCTCCCTGATGAGGCAGTCATTGACAGAATCCTTCAGTCGCTCCCACCAAGCTACAAGAGCTTTGTGATGAACTACAATATGCAGGGGATGGTAAAGACCATTCCTGAAGTATTTTCTATGCTGAAGTCAGCAGAGGTTGAAATCAAGAAAGAACATCAAGTGTTGATGGTCAATAAGACCACTAAGTTCAAGAAGGGCAAGGGTAAGAAGAACTTCAAGAAGGACGGCAAGGAGGTTGCCGCGCCCGGTAAGCCAGTTGCCGGGAAGAAGTCAAAGAATGGACCCAAGCCTGAGACTGAGTGCTTTTATTGCAAGGGGAAGGGTCACTGGAAGCGGAATTGCCCCAAATACTTAGCGGATAAGAAGGCCGGCAACACTAAAGGTATATTTGATATACATGTAATTGATGTGTACCTTAGCAGTACTCGTAGTAACTCCTGGGTATTTGATACCGGTGCCGTTGCTCATATTTGTAACTCACAGCAGGGGCTGCGGAATAAGCGGAGACTGGCAAAGGACGAGGTGACGATGCGCGTCGGGAATGGTTCCAGAGTCGATGTGATCGCCGTCGGCACGCTACCTCTACATTTACCCACGGGATTAGTTTTGAACCTTAATAATTGTTATTTAGTGCCAAGTTTGAGCATGAACATTGTATCTGGATCTCGTTTAATACGAGATGGCTACTCATTTAAGTCTGAGAATAATGGTTGTTCGATTTATATGAGAGATATGTTTTATGGTCATGCTCCGATGGTCAATGGTTTATTCTTAATGAATCTCGAGCGTAATACTACACATATTCATAGCGTGAATACCAAAAGATGTAAAGTTGATAACGATAGTCCCACATACTTGTGGCACTGCCGCCTTGGTCACATTGGTGTCAAGCGCATGAAGAAGCTCCATGCTGATGGACTTTTAGAGTCTCTCGATTATGAATCATTTGACACATGCGAACCATGCCTCATGGGCAAGATGACCAAGACTCCGTTCTCCGGAACAATGGAGCGAGCAACCAACTTGTTGGAAATCATACATACCGATGTGTGCGGTCCAATGAGTGTTGAGGCTCGCGGAGGATATCGTTATGTTCTCACTCTCACTGATGACTTGAGTAGATATGGGTATGTCTACTTAATGAAACACAAGTCTGAGACCTTTGAAAAGTTCAAGGAATTTCAGAATGAGGTAGAGAATCAACGTGACCGAAAGATAAAATTCCTACGATCAGATCGTGGAGGAGAATACTTAAGTCACGAATTTGGTACACACTTAAGGAAATGTGGAATCGTTTCACAACTCACGCCGCCTGGAACACCTCAGCGTAACGGTGTGTCCGAACGTCGTCATCGCACTCTATTAGATATGGTGCAATCTATGATGTCTCTTACCGATTCACCACTATCATTTTGGGGATACGCTCTAGAGACAGCTACATTCACTTTAAATAGGGCACCGTCTAAATCCGTTGAGACGACACCGTATGAATTATGGTTTGGGAAGAAACCTAAGCTGTCGTTTCTAAAAGTTTGGGGATGCGATGCTTATGTCAAGAAACTTCTTCTGAAAAGCTCGAACCCAAGTCGAAAAATGCGTCTTCATAGGATACCCTAAGGAAACCATTGGGTATACCTTCTACTTAAGATCTGAGGGCAAGATCTTTGTTGCCAAGAACGGATCCTTTCTGGAAAAAGAGTTTCTCTCAAAAGAAGTAAGTGGGAGGAAAGTAGAACTCGATGAAGTACTACCTCTTGAACCGGAAAGTAGTGCAGCCCAGGAAAATGTTCCTGTGATGCCTACACCAACTGAAGAGGAAAATAATGATGATCAAGGTACTTCGGATCAAGTTGCTACTGAACTTCGTAGGTCCACAAGGACACGTTCCGCACCAGAGTGGTACGGCAACCCTGTCCTGGAAATCATGTTGTTAGACAACGGTGAACCTTCGAACTATGAAGAAGCGATGGCGGGCCCAGATTCCAACAAATGGCTAGAAGCCATGAAATCCGAGATAGAATCCATGTATGAAAACAAAGTATGGACTTTGACTGACTTGCCCGATGATCGGCGAGCGATAGAAAACAAATGGATCTTTAAGAAGAAGACGGACGCGGATGGTAATGTCACCATCTATAAAGCTCGACTTGTCGCTAAGGGTTATCGGCAAGTTCAAGGGATTGACTACGATGAGACTTTCTCTCCCGTAGCGAAGCTTAAGTCCGTCCGAATCATGTTAGCAATTGCCGCATACTATGATTATGAGATATGGCAGATGGACGTCAAAACGGCATTCCTTAACGGTCATCTTAAGGAAGAACTGTATATGATGCAGCCGGAGGGTTTTGTCGATCCTAAGAATGCTAACAAAGTATGCAAGCTCCAGCGATCCATTTATGGGCTGGTGCAAGCATCTCGGAGTTGGAACATTCGCTTTGATGAGATGATCAAAGCGTTTGGGTTTATGCAGACTTATGGAGAAGCCTGCGTTTACAAGAAAGTGAGTGGGAGCTCTGTAGCATTTCTCATATTATATGTAGATGACATACT
Organism: Triticum aestivum; assembly: GCF_018294505.1. Lineage (NCBI taxonomy): Eukaryota > Viridiplantae > Streptophyta > Magnoliopsida > Poales > Poaceae > Triticum > Triticum aestivum. The sequence continues at coordinate 386,694,639 of NC_057809.1, read as the reverse complement.
TTTGATGGGAAATGATATAGAATTCTTGGACAGCATTAAGGCCTACTTGAATAAGTGTTTTTCAATGAAGGACCTTGGAGAAGCTGCTTATATATTAGGCATCAAGATCTATAGAAATAGATCGAGACGCCTCATAGGTCTTTCACAAAGCACATACCTTGATAAAATTTTGAAGAAGTTCAAAATGGATCAGTCCAAGAAGGGGTTCTTGCCTGTATTGCAAGGTGTGAGATTGAGCTCGGCTCAGTGCCCGACCACGGCAAAAGATATAGAAGAGATGAGTGTCATCCCCTATGCTTCAGCCATAGGATCTATTATGTATGCCATGCTGTGTACCAGACCTGATGTAAACCTTGCCGTAAGTTTGGTAGGAAGGTACCAAAGTAATCCCGGCAAGGAACACTGGATAGCGGTCAAGAATATCCTGAAGTACCTGAAAAGGACAAAGGACATGTTTCTCGTTTATGGAGGTGACGAAGAGCTCGTCGTAAAGGGTTACGTCGACGCTAGCTTCGACACAGATCTGGATGACTCTAAGTCACAAACCGGATACGTGTATATGTTGAATGGTGGAGCAGTAAGCTGGTGCAGCTGCAAGCAAAGCGTGGTGGCGGGATCTACATGTGAAGCGGAGTACATGGCAGCCTCGGAGGCAGCGCATGAAGCTATTTGGGTGAAGGAGTTCATCACCGACCTAGGAGTCATACCCAATGCGTCGGGGCCGATCAAACTCTTCTGTGACAACACTGGAGCTATTGCCCTTGCCAAGGAACCCAGGTTTCACAAGAAGACCAGGCACATCAAGCGTCGTTTCAACTCCATCCGTGAAAATGTTCAAGATGGAGACATAGAAATTTGCAAAGTACATACGGATCTGAATGTCGCAGATCCATTGACTAAACCTCTCTCGCGAGCGAAACATGATCAACACCAGAACTCTATGGGTGTTCGATTCATCACAATGTAACTAGATTATTTACTCTAGTGCAAGTGGGAGACTATTGGAAATATGCCCTAGAGGCAATAATAAAAGTGTTATTATTATATTTCTTTGTTTATGATAATAGTCTTTTATTCATGCTATAACTGTATTATCCGGAAATCGTAATACACGTGTGAATACATAGACCACAATATGTCCCTAGTGAGCCTCTAGTTGACTAGCTCGTTGTGATCAACAGATAGTCATGGTTTCCTGGCTATGGACATTGGATGTCGTTGATAACGAGATCACATCATTAGGAGAATGATGTGATGGACAAGACCCAATCCTAAGCATAGCACAAAGGTTGGTTAGTTCGTTTGCTAGAGCTTTTCCAATGTCAAGTATCTCTTCCTTAGACCATGAGATCGTGTAACTCCCAGATACCGTAGGAGTGCTTTGGGTGTACCAAACGTCACAACGTAACTGGGTGACTATAAAGGTGCACTACAGGTATCTCCGAAAGTCTCTGTTGGGTTGACACGGATCAAGACTGGGATTTGTCACTCCGTATGACGGAGAGGTATCTCTGGGCCCACTCGGTAATGCATCATCATAATGAGCTCAAGGTGACCAAGTGTTTGGTCACGGGATCATGCATTACGGTACGAGTAAACTGACTTGCCGGTAACGAGACTGAACGAGGTATTGGGATACCGACGATCGAGTCTCGGGCATGTAACGTACCGATTGACAAAGGGAATTGCATACGGGGTTTGATCGAATCCTCGACATCGTGGTTCATCCGATGACAACATCGAGGAGCATGTGGGAGCCAACATGGGTATCCAGATCCCGCTGTTGGTTATTGACCTGAGGTCGTCTCGGTCATGTCTGCATGTCTCCCGAACCCGTAGGGTCTACACACTTAAGGTTCAGTGACGCTAGGGTTATCAGGAAGACAAGTATGTGATTACCGAATGTTGTTCGGAGTCCCGGATGAGATCCCGGACGTCACGAGGAGTTCCGGAATGGTCCGGAGGTAAAGATTTATATAAGGAAAGTGGTTAAACGGACACCGGAAAGTTTCGGTGGCATACCGGTATTGTACCGGGGCCACCGGAAGGGTTCCGGGAGTCCACCGGGTGGGGCCACCCCTCCCGGGGGGGCCACATGGGCTGTGTGGGAGAGGGAGCCAGCCCCTAGTGGGCTGGGCGCGCCTCCCCACCTAGGCCCATGCGGCTAGGGCAAGGGGAGGGGAAACCCTAAAGGGGGCGCCCCCCTAGCTTGGGGGGCAAGCCTCCCCTCTTTCCCCTCTCCCTTTGGACGCCGCCCCCCTCTAGGGTTTCCCCTAGAGGGCCGTCCCCCCTTGCCCCTTCCCCTATATATAGAGGGGTGAGGGGAGGGCTGCAACACCACAAGCCAAGGCGCAGCCCCTCCCCTCCCCAACACCTCTCCTCCTCCGTACGTGCTTGGCGAAGCCCTGTCGGAGTACTGCTGCACTAACTGCACCACGCCGTCGTGCTGCCGTTGGAGCTGCCTTCCACAACCTCTCCTTCCTCCTTGCTGGATCAAGACGGAGGAGGCGTCATCCGTCCCGTACGTGTGTTGAACGCGGAGGTGCTGTCCATTCAGCACTTGGTCATCGGTGATCCGAATCACGACGAGTACGACTCCATCATCACCATCCCCTTGAACGCTTCCGCACTCGATCTACAAGTGGTATGTAGATGCAAACTCACTCCCTTGACTCGTTGCTTAGATGAACTCATAGATGGATCTTGGTGAAACCATAGGAAAAATTTGAATTTTCTGCAACGTTCCCCAACAAGTTTAAGGGGCCGTGCTCGCTTGGTTGCTGTTGTTTGGAACGCAAGGAAAGATGGTGACGATGATGGCGAGCGGTGTACGTGCACAGTGTGCGTGTTTTGAGTAGCCCCAAAGGTATGTGTGATCTCAGTTTCTGGTGACGCTTTAGGGGTTGTTAAGGTGGTTTTAGCGAGGCCTTTGAACCGTTTTGGGATATACTTTCTCCATCACAAATTAGTTAACACTCAAACGGATGTATCTAGACAAGGAAGTCAAAGATTTCAGAGCACAGTTAAAAAATCAAAGAAGGATGAAACCCTCGCCTTCTGCATTATAAAGGTGAAGTACAAGATTCAAAGCCGACTTCATCTTGAAGGGAGACAGTAACACACGATACTTTCAATTGGTCGCCAATGGTCGGCATAGGAAGAAGTGCATTTTTAGTCTCCAACAAGATGAAGGGCGGATCAAAGGTCAGGAAGACCTCAAGAGTTATATCACCAAATACTACAAATCTCTGTTCGGGGCATCGGAAGAATGGAATTTCACCCTTGATGAGACCAAAACAGATGATACTCCACAACTCACAACACAAAAGAACGATTTCCCCACGACACCTTTCTTGGAAGAGGAGGTGAGAGTCGCGGTGTTCCAAATGAAATATAACAAAGCTCGAGGTCCTGATGGCTTTTCCGCAGAATTCTATCAGAATTTCTAGGATGTCATCAAGACTGATCTTTTGGAATTGTTCAATTCTCTTCACGCCGACCAACTTGACCTATTTAGACTTAATTTTAGCGAGATTGTTTTGTTGCCAAAAAATAAGGAGGTTGCGCATATCCATTAATATAGACCCATATGTCTCCTTAATGTCATCTTCAAAGTGGCTACTAATAGGCTCAACACGGTTGCCGACCATGTCATCCAACCATCTCAAACAGCTTTTATGCAAGAAAGAAATATACTCGAATGGGTAGTAATCCTACATGAGACCGTTCACGAGATGCACTGGAAAACATGAGTGGAGTAGTTTTCAAGATTGACTTTGAAAAGGCCTATGACAAGGTCAAATGTTCATTTCTTCAACAGCCCTGAGAATGAAAGGTTTCTCCGATAAATGGCAGAGTGAATCCAATTTTTTTATTGGAGGTAGTGTGGCTGTCAAAGTCAATGATGACATAGGCCATTACTTTCAAACAAACAAAAAGGACAATGTTAGGGCGACCCCATGTCTTCAATGTTATTTAACATTGTTGCTGACATGTTGGCTATTCTGATTGAACAGGCCAAGTAGGACAGTTAGATTGCAGGATTAATGACACACCTCGTGGATGGTGGCCTCTCTGTTTTTCAATATGCTGATGATCCGATTCTTTTATGTAACATGACCTGGATAAGGCTCGAAACCTGAAGCTTTTGCTTTTAGCGTTTGAGAAATTGTCTAGTCTTAAAATTAACTTCCATAAAAAATGAATTGTACTGCTTTGGAGAAGCCAGTGAGGCGGCGGCTGATTATTCTAACCTATTTGGTTGTGCGCAAGGCCAGTTCCCTATTAAATATTTGGGAATCCTAATTTATTATCGGCGTCTCACTAACGCGGAGTGGAAACATGTAGAGGAGCGCTTAGAGAAACAGTTGAGTAGTTGACAAGGCAAGTTACTCTCTTTTGGAGAACGACTGGTCTTGATAAATTCTGTCCTCACAAATATGGTTCTCTATATGCTTTCCTTTTTCCAACTCCCTAAAGAGGTCTTGCAAATGTTGGATTATTTCAGATCCAAATTCTTTTAGCAAGGAGACAGTGAACAGAAAAATGCAGGCTGGCCAAATGGAGTGTGGTTTGTAGGCCAAAACACCAAGGTGGTCTTGGTATTCATGACCTTCAAGTCAAGAATGGTGCCTTACTTAGTAAATGATTGTTCAAACTTCTTACAGAGGATGGCGTTTAGCAAATCCTGTTGCGTACGTAATAAGTGGCCAAAAAGTTGTGTTATGGGCCTATGGAAAACATGGTGACTCGCACTTTTTAGCTGGTCTAATGGCGGCAAAGAAACATATTTTCCCCTTTGGATCCTTCGCGATAAAAGACGAGTCGGAGGTTCATTTCTGGGAGGACAACTGGTTAGGCAATGCCAACCTCTAGGAATAATATCCATCTTTGTACCGCATTGTTTGTGATAAGAATGATACTCTTGTGCAGGTGCTCAATTCTTTCTCGTGGGATATTTCTTTTAGGTGGGATTTAATTGGCCGCCGTCTTATGTCATGGCAAAATCTCCTATACCGAGTCATTTCGATTAACCTGACACAAGGGCGGGGATGTTTTTCGCTGGAACCTCACTACATCTGGATCCTTCATAGTCTACTCTATGTACCATGTGCTCATGCAGTTAGAGGTCCTAGTGGATAATAACGTGAAAGTCTGCAAGTCCAAGATTCCACTAAAATTTAATTTTTTTGTGGTATCTTCAAAGGGGAGTTGTGCTAATGAAAGACAACCTCGCCCGCCAAAACTAGCAAGGAAGCAAGAAGTGTAGTTTTTGTACTCACGACGAGACAATCAAACACCTCTTTTTTCAGTGGTTTGTGTGTTCTACATGGTGAATCATCCAAGTAGCATCCAATTTGTATCCGTCCACAAGTGTTGTCAATATTTTTGGTCATTGGTTGGACAGTATTCCAAATAGGTTTGGAATGCTAATAAGGGTGGGAGTGCGTATGGCTTATTATGATCGCTGTGACTATGGAAAAATGATTTTTTTTTCAATGGCAAAAGCTCTGCTCCTTTGCAGGTAATTTTCTGTTGTACACACTGCTTCGTACATAGTTTATGCTACACCGAATGGAGTACCAACTGTTATTCAAGATGGTGTGTATGATGTCGGAGCGGGTGGTCGGGGAGGTTTTCACCCAACATGGGTGGTAGCATAATCTCCGGACGGTCCACCACCTTCTTAGACATAGGCATAATGTTGGTCTTTTACAACTTTATTTTTGCCAATATGTTGGTTTTTTTCTTTCTTGTGTGAGACTTTCCGCCATTGGCTGTGTGCATCCTAGTTATGTAGAGGACGGGTGTTACTCATTATGCTTTGTACCCGCTTGATGCTGCATTTTGAGTTAATAAAAGCGCCCTTTATCAAAAAACAAACATAACACCTATGACAAAACCATTACAAGAAATGAATTTAACACCTACGACTAAGTCAGATTTTTTCTACAACACACCTCAAAAGGGATAAACACCCTCGAGTCACCGTTGTTCCGTTCTGCGGGATACGACCAGGACAAGGATTTTCATGCCGGTTGCCAAGATCAACCATTGAAGGCCAGCATACCAGTAAAGATACAACACCTTCAATAGGGTAATAGCATAAGTTTGTCTGTTGGGCCCGACCAGCGGTTTTTGAACCCCCTCCCCCACACACATAGAGGAAGATATAAAGCAGTGTTCCAATCAACATCATAAAGAAGGGTCTTCTGGAAGTAACATTAGCTACTACTCCATGCAAAGCCCAAGTGGGCTAAAGGATTGGTGGAATGTAATCCCACCATAGACCATCACCAAGCCCATTGGAAGGTTAGCAGATGAGGGCATGGTTATCTTGGATACGACCAAAAATATTACATATGTGTATATTAATTCATGAGGTGATTTCTAATAAAAATATGCAATAATTATTGTGTTCATCCAGAACAAAAGTACTTCATCTATTTTTATTTCATGCCTAATTACAGAATTATTGGACACTTGTACAAACCACAACTGAAGACAAAAGGAAAATGAAATGATTAGGTGTTTTCTGAAAAGTCCTCCCACACACTTTTCGCTCAAGAGAAGTTACAGGACAAATCCCCCACATTCTGGACTCAAACTCGGACTAACAGACATACCGACTTCAAATGCTTGGAACTTTTGCATCCGGGCTCAGAATTGGGTGAATACTTTTTGTTGGAAAGCTTATCTCGTGTATGTTCCAACACAATTTCATTCACCTTTAAATTCTTCCGGGTGTGGAGCTAAAGAAAAAAATGATGTGACGCCGCTGCAAAATCCAAGACAAAATTCAAGTCAACAATTATTCTGTCACCTCCACTTGGGCCCATGGGCCTTGTACGACACATGGTTAGGTTTTGGTTGCCTTGGGATGTGCTTCCACCCCCTTGGTCATCATCCCTTAGTCCTATATAAGTTGATCAATCTAGTAGCATTTTCTTTGGGTTTTTGCTTAGTTAAAAGTTAGCCATTGCAACTTTGTGTACTTCGTTTGTGTTCAACGACCAAGCAAAGACAGCTTTCCAAACCCCACTTTAATCAATACTTCATCTATATTCGCAATATTCAGATTGCTTTTTATCATATTGTTTCTCATTCTTCAATTGCTTAAAGAAATGGACCTTCGTGGTCATGCTTCCAACATCGTCAATAACCTCTAGGAGATTGGTTTAGCGATTGCTAAGGTGCAACGTCATTGCACATTTGTACTCTAGTCGTGAAAGTTGACCCCCACCAAATCGATAGTTATCATCTCATTGAAAGATCGGAACATCATTGCCCTATCACCCATCATGTCGCGATGCGGATCTGATTGCCACCATTCCACACCGGCGTGCCTCAAGCTGCACCATCCACCATGCCCTCGTGGTAGTTGCCACAATCATCCTCCATATGAACAAAGGTAGATGCCATACTGTTTGATGTAGACGGGAGACCTCTAACGCATCCCATCCTCATCAGCACTAGGTGATTGCTTCGGAAGCCACATGTTCGCCCACACCCACCAAACGTGGCCACGCTGCCACCCGACGTCAGATCTGCCACATACAAGACCACTATTGTCACCACCACAACATCTCGACTCGTCTGAGCTGCTGCTCGCAACCAACGTGTGCGTCGTTGTTGAACGCAAGAACATTGGAGCCCATCGCAATGCACTACCCAGCGGGAGCTTCGTTGTGATGATCGCCACGGACCCGACCCAACTGCAAGCCCATGGGGGCTCGGGTCTGGCCCAATAGCTCCTCCACACTGCTAGCAGGCACTCGACGCGTCAACAATATGCCTCTGCTCATAGCAGGGGCTCAGTTTCAGAACGACTTGGCACTTCCTAGGGAGAATCTCATGGAGTTATATGGCCGGAGGACCCTGTCCTTGTTGGCAGCATCACTAGGCTTGCCTTTTCGAAAGAAACACTATAGTGGATTGTTCTTCTTCCCTGGAGTGTTCCTACACATCATTGAGGACCTCACTACCACTGCCGACAAAAGGGTGAAGGAGAGGGGTGAGGAGAGAGGCGGGGAGGGACATGCGGCAAAGCCCCAGAGTCGCCAAGAGCATCACGGGGGAGTGCTGAGAAAGGGGAGAATGGTCTCTCTGTATATTTGGATCGGGCGATTTCTTCTCACAATGGGAAAGATACTTGGGCTTGGGGAGTCAGTCAGCATCAACCCATTACAATGCACATGCCTTTGCAAGGGTGTCACCCTTGTGCTTATAGGAAAAATTCAACCTATTAACCAAGACTGCTTTTATTCAAAGTTACAAGCATGTTAACTTATGATGCAAATGTTTAATGGGAGAAATAAAAACTGAGCTACATATATTCCTTTTTATTCTTTGAACAAATAAATTCTAGATATCTTAACTCACTAAAAATCCTTACGTCTAAATGGTGCTAGTTGAAATAATGTTGCCGTGTAAATGCTCCTTGTTCTTGTACAAACAAGTATTAAAATGGGTCGGACCATGCTGCCCTATGGGATGTGAGACCACTCCATATTGGACCATTAGGTCAGCTCCATGTCCCTGAAGAGAACAGAGGCGCAGACAAGGACCATGTCCAAGATGGAGCAGGCCGACCCATTCCCACCTTGAATTTCTTCATCCCCCACTCCCCTTCGCTCTTCTCATATGTAGTACGGCATGAATCGATTTAGTTTAGAGACAAGCTTAGCTCATCTAAGTGTGAGAGTGAATGCACAACTCTAGCACCAGGTTCAGATCCTCACGGATTCAAATTTTAATTTTATTGTTAACTATTTCCTAAGAAATGGTTTAACATATTACAGGAAGAAAATCATCATGTTTTGTGGTAAAAAATGAGTCATGAAATCCTAGTGGTTGAAGTGTTGTTTTTATTGTCCTCTATGTTTCAAATGATTCTCCTTAACTGCTAGCGGCTCACCCAGCGACGGAAGCGAAGGAAGCATGGATGAACTCTTGGAGCCAGGGTGAGTCATGAAATCCTAGCCATTGAAGCATCATCTTCATTGTTCTTTAAATTTCAGGTGATTCTTCTCACTCCAGCAGCTCATCCAGCGGTAGGAGGCGAGAGAAACCTGGATCAGTTCTTGGAGCCTAGATTATATTTCACCCATGTTAGGATCTATCACTGCCCGGGTATGGCCATTGCAGCCGATGCCTACACCAGGGAGTCAATGGTGTTTTGATCCATTAGATCGACAACTTTGAATCCAATGTATTGTTTTTCCCTTTTTAGCCTCGGTTGGTAATGGTGGTGCCAAGTGATACGTCTCCTTCGTATCTATAATTTTTGATTGTTCCATGCCAATATTTTACAACTTTCATATACTTTTGGCAAATTTTTATACTATTTTTGGGACTAACATATTGGTCCAGTGCCCAGTGCCAGTTCTTGTTTGTTGCATGTTTTTTGTTTCGCAAAATATCCATATCAAACGGATTCCAAATGGGATAAAAACCGACGGAGATTTTTTGGAATATATATGATTTTTGGGAGGAAAATTCCACGCAAGACGTTGCCCGAGGTGGCCACGAGGCAGGGGGCGCGCCTGCCCCCCTGGGCACGCCCCTGACCCTCGTGGGCCACCCATAAGGCGGTTGATGCCCTTCTTTCGCCGCAAGAAAGCTAATATCCAGATAGAGATCGTGTTAAAATTTCAGCCCAATCGGAGTTACGGATCTCCGGGAATATAAGAAACGGTGAAAGGAGAGAATCCGAGAACGCAGAAACAGAGAGAGACAGAGAGACAAATCCAATCTCGGAGGGGCTCCCCTCCCGTGCCATGGAGGCCATGGACCAGAGGGGAAACCATTCTCCCATCTAGGGAGGAGGTCAAGGAAGAAGAAGAAGGAGGGGGTCTCTCTCCCCCTCGCTTCCGGTGGCACCGGAGTGCCATCGGGGGCCATCATCATCACCGCGATCTACACCAACACCTCCGCCATCTTCACCAACATCTCCATCACCTTCCCCCCTCTATCTATAGCAGTCCACTCTCCCTCAACCCGCTGTACTCTCTACTTGAACATGGTGCTTTATGCTTCATATTATTATCCAATGATGTGTTGACATCCTATGATGTCTGAGTAGATTTTTGTTGTCCTATTGGTGGTTGATGAATTGCTATGATTGATTTAATTTGCTTGTGGTTATGTTGTTGTCCTTTGGTGCCCATCATATGATTGCGCGCGTGGATCACACCATAGGGTTAGTTGTATGTTGATAGGACTATGTATTGGAGGGCAACAGTGACAGAAGCTTCAACCTAGCATAGAAATTGATGCATACGGGATTTAAGGGGGACCAATATACCTTATTGCTATGGTTGGGTTTTACCTTAATGAACATTAGTAGTTGCGGATGCTTGCTAATAGTTCCAATCATAAGTGCATAGAATTCCAAGTCAGGGATGACATGCTAGTAGTGGCCTCTCCCACATAATACTTGCTATCGGTCTAGTAAAGTAGTCAATTGCTTAGGTGCAATTTCGCAACTCCTACCACCACTTTTCCACACTCCCTATATTTACTTTATTGTTTCTTTATCTAAACAGCCCCTACTTTTTATTTACGTACTCTTTATTATCTAGCAAACCTATCCAACAACCCCTACAAAGTACTTCTAGTTTCATACTTGTTCTAGGTAAAGCGTGCGTAGAGTTGTATCGGTGGTCGATAGAACTTGAGGGAATATTTGTTCTACCTTTAGCTCCTCGTTGGGTTCAACACTCTTACTTATCGAAAACTGTTGCGATCCCCTATACTTGTGGGTTATCAAGACCTTTTTCTGGCGCCGTTGCCGGGGAGCAATAGCGTGGGGTGAATATTCTCGTGTGTGCTTGATTGCTTTATCACTAAGTAATTTTTATTTGCTGTTCTTAGTTGTTCTCTATCTTTAGTTATGGATATGGAACACGAAATACCAAAAAAATTAGGTGTACTTGCTACTCATGGAGACGGGGAACCTCCTAAAACCCTCGATGTTGGTTATGTGAAAAATATTATGTACTACTTTAATAATCCTGAGAAAACCCCATTCAATTATGTAATGGGAGTAACGTTGGATCAACATGAATACTTTAGGGATTACCGCTTGACACAAAAAGGGAAAATATTATGGGATCAAATTCATATATTGAATTGGTATGCTAGGTAACTATGCTTGATATATGATTATACTTGTTGCTCTAAGGTGAAGGCTCCACACCTTCCCTTTTCATGTGAATTTAATGATAATGAAACCTTAGCTTCTTATGCTAATGGTATATATGATTACTATGATGTGGAACAAATAGAAGAATTTGTTGCTTTTAAGGGTGCTTATGAAATTGAATCTTTGTTTGAAAAGCATGAAGCTTATGATGATGATGTTTATAGGCCTAAAAATTTAGCTATCTTAAAATATTGCTATGATAATTATGAATATAATTCCTATATTAATGCGCTTATTGAGAAAGTCTCCGCTGTCCAAGAAGAGACTAATATTTTGCAGGAGTCTATGGAAGAAGAAATTGATGAAACTGTGAGCTCATTGGATGAAAAAGATGAGGAGGAGAGGGAAGAACAAAAGGAGGAAGAGCGGATTAGCTACCTTGCCTACCTTCTAATGAGAGTAACTCTTCAACTCATACATTGTTTAATTTCCCTTCGTGCTTACCGAAGGATGATTACTGTGATGATTGTTATGTTCCTGTTGATTCTTTTGAAATATCCCTTTTTGATGATGCTTGCTATGCTTGTGGCCAAGATGCCAATATGAATTATGCTTATGGATATGAACTTGCTATAGTTCCCTATGTTAAACATGAAATTGTTGCTATTGCACCCACACATGATAGTCCTATTATCTTTTTGAATTCTCCCGACTACACTATATCGGAGAAGTTTGCCCTTATTAAGGATTATATTGATGGTTGCCTTTTACCGTTGCACATGATGATTTTGATGAATATAATATGCATGTGCTTGCTTGCAATTATTATGAGAGGGGAACTATATCTCCACCTCTCTATGTTTCCAATATGATAAAATTGTAAGAAACTGCTTATGCTATGCATTGGCCTTTACTTTGTGTGCATGAATTGTTCTTTTATGACATGCCGATGCATAGGAAGAGAGTTAGACTTCGTTTTTACATGATATATGTTACTTTGTTCTCACTACTAAATTACAAATCACTGTTAATTAAAATTGGCTTTGATATACCTTGGGATCCGGGTGGATTCACTACTTGAGCATTATATGCCTAGCTTAATGGCTTTAAAGAAAGCGCTGCCAGGGAGACAGCCCGGAAGTTTTAGAGAGTCATTTATTTCTGTTGAGTGCTTTTATATTGTTTAAAAACAACAAAAATAAAGAGGCGAACCCAAAACTTTTTCAAAAAGGAAAGTGAAAGTGAGAAAGACAAGCATTGTTGAAGTGGGAGAGCTCCTTGAACTTTGTTCATGCTCATGGCAACTTTGTGAATCTTGATTACAGAAACTTTTCAACAAAAATAATTATTTACTTGTACAATTCCATTGTATTATAAAAATAATGTGCCAAGGTTTGCCTTGAGAATGTTTACATTTGCTTGATGGTTTGTACGGTGCAGGATAGAAACTTTGGCCGTAGTGCGCAATTTTACATTTTTAGCTGGAACGTCAAATGGTTCTAATTCTTTTTGCACTGTATTCCTATACAAATTGTTTATTTTTCTAATTGTGGTAGAATTTTTGAAGTATCAGAAGTATGGTGAATGTTCAGATTATTACAGACTGTTCTGTTTTAGACAGATTCTGTTTTTGATGCATAGTTTGCTTGTTTTGATGAAACTATCGATTCATATCAGTGGATTTAGCCATGAAAAAGTTATATTACAGTAGACACAATGCAAAAACAAAATATGAATTGGTTTGCAACAGTACTTAGAGTCGTGATTTGCTTTATTATACTAACGGATCTTACCGAGTTTTCTGTTGAAGTTTTGTGTGGATGACGTGTTCGATGATCGAGAAGGTCTCGATGTGAGAAGAAGTAAGAGAGGCAAGAGCTCAATCTTGGGGATTCCCGAGGCATCCCAAGTAAATATTCAAGGAGACTCAAGCGTCTAAGCTTGGGGATGCCCCGGAAGGCATCCCCTCTTTTTTCAACAAGTATCGGTATGTTTTCGGATTCGTTTCGTTCATGCGATATGTGCAATCTTGGAGTGTCTTTTGCATTTAGTTTTCATTTTTCTTTTATGCACCATGCTGGTATGAGATAGTCCTTGGTTTATTTATAGAATTCTCTATGCACTTCACTTATATCTTTTGAGTATGGCTTTATAGAATGCTTCATGTGCTTCACTTATATCATTTGAAGTTTGAATTGCCTGTTTCTCTTTACATAGAAAACCGCCATTTGTAGAATGCTCTTTTGCTTCACTTAGATTTGTTAGAGCATGGGCATACCTTTTGTAGAAAGAATTAAACTCTCTTGCTTCACTTATATCTATTTAGAGAGATGACAGGAATTGGTCATTCACATGGTTAGTCATAAAATCCTACATAAAACTTGTAGATTACTGAATATGATATGTTTTATTCCTTGCAATAGTTTTGCGATATAAAGATGGTGATATTAGAGTCATGCTAGTGGGTAGTTGTGGATTAGTAGAAATACTTGTGTTGAGGTTTGTGATTCCCGTAGCATGCACGTATGGCGAACCGTTACGTAACGAAGTCGGAGCATGATTTATTTATTGATTGTCTTCCTTATGAGTGGCGGTCGGGGACGAGTGATGGTCTTTTCCTACCAATCTATCCCCCTAGGAGCATGCGCGTAGTACTTTGTTTCGATGACTAATAGATTTTTGCAATAAGTATGTGAGTTCTTTATGACTAATGTTGAGTCCATGGATTATACGCACTCTCACCCTTACACCGTTGCTATTGCACCCACACATGATAGTCCTATTATCTTTTTGAATTCTCCTGACTACACTATATCGGAGAAGTTTCCCCTTATTAAGGATTATATTGATGGGTTGCCTTTTACCGTTGCACATGATGATTTTGATGAATATAATATGCATGTGCTTGCTTGCAATTATTATGAGAGGGGAACTATATCTCCACCTCTCTATGTTTCCAATATGATAAAATTATAAGAAACTGCTTATGCTATGCATTGGTCTTCACCAAGCAACTAGTTATATCCCCACCTTCCTTTACTTTTCAGTTTGTCTTCATGAAGTCATTGCTTGCCTGTCTAATCTGACTAACTTCACTGTGTGAAGACTATTACCTGTTTGGCTTCATACTGTCTTCCATTCTGATCCTTTTTACCTAGCTGTTTGATAGTCTTCGTACTTTCACTTTATTGCTTACCTGACTATCTTGTCTAGTGTAGTCTATCTTCCGCTGCATATCAATAGGTTCATTTCATCTATTTGTCTTCAAAGACCTTGTGTTTTGAAGACTTTCATAAAAATCGCTTATTTACCCCCTCGATAACTAGCACTTTCAATTGGTATCAGAGCAAGGTGCTCCCCGATACGTCCATTTTGCATCATGCTTTTATATCGATATTTATTGCATTATGAGCTATTATTACACATTATGTCACAATACTTATGCCTATTCTCTCTTATTTTACAAGGTTTACATAAAGAGGGAGAATGCCGGCAGCTGGGATTCTGGGCTGGAAAAGGAGCAAATATTAGAGACCTATTCTGCACAGCTCCAAAAGTCCTGAAACTTCACGGATGATATTTTCCATATATATAAAAAATACTCAGCGGAAGAAACTCACCAGGGGGCCACACCCTGCCCACGAGGGTGGGGGGCGCGCCCTACCCCCCCAGGGCGCCCCCTACCTCGTGGGCCCCCTGGTGGCCCTCCGGTGTCCATCTTCTGCTATATGGAGTCTCTCGATGGAAAAAAAAATAATAAGCCATCTTATCGGATGAAACTCCGCCGCCACGAGGCGGAACCTTGGCGGAACCAATCTAGGGCTCTGGCGGAGCTGTTCTGTCGGGGAAACTTCCCTCCCGGAGGGGGAAATCATTGCCATCGTCATCACCAACACTCCTCTCATCGGGAGAGGGCAATCTCCACAACCATCTTCATCAGCACCATCTCATCTCAAAACCCTAGTTCATCTCTTGTATCCAATTCTTGTCTCCAAGTCTGGGAATGGTGCTAGTAGGTTGCTAGTAGTGTTAATTACTCCTTGTAGTTGATGATAGTTGGTTTAATTGGTGAAAGATCATATGTTCAGATCCTATATGCATATTAATACCCCTCTGATTATGAACATGTTTATGCTTTGTGAGTAGTTACTTTTGTTCCTGAGGACATGAGAGAAGTCTTGCTATTAGTAGTCATGTGAATTTGGTATTCGTTCGATATTTTGATGAGATGTATGTTGTCTCTCCTCTAGTGGTGTTATGTGAACGTCGACTACATGACACTTCACCATTGTTTGGGCCTAGCGGAAGGCATTGGGGAGTAATAAGTGTTGGGAACGTAGCAATAATTCAAAATTTTCCTACATGTCACCAAGATCAATCTAGGAGATACTAGCAACGAGAGAGAGGGAGTGCATCTTCATACCCTTGAAGATCGCTAAGCGGAAGCGTTCAAGAGAACGGGGTTGATGGAGTCGTACTCGTCGTGATCCAAATCACCGATGATCTTAGCGCTGAACGGACGGCACCCCCGCGTTCAACACACTTACGGAACAGAGAGACGTCTCCTACTTCTTGATCCAGCAAGGGGAGAGGAGGGGTTGATGGAGATCCAGCAGCACGACGGCGTGGTGGTGGAAGCAACGGGATCTTGGCAGGGCTTCGCCAAGCACCAACGAGAGGGAGAGGTGTCACGGAGGGAGAGGGAGGCGCCAGGGACTTAGGTGCGGCTGCCCTCCCTCCCCCCTACTATATATAGGACCCCTAGGGGGGGCACCGGCCCTAGGAGATCCAATCTCCAAGGGGGGCGGCGGCCAAGGGGGGGACTTGCCCCCCAAGTCAGGTGGGGCGCCCCCACCCCTAGGGTTTCCAACCCTAGGCGCAGGGGGAGGCCCATGGGGGGCGCAGCAGCCCACCAGGGGCTGGTTCCCCTCCCACTTCAGCCCATGGGGCCCTTTGGGATAGGTGGCCCCACCTGGTGGACCCCCGGGACCCTTCCGGTGGTCCCGGTACAATACCGATTACCCCCGGAACTTTCCCGATGGCCGAAACTGGACTTCCTATATATAAATCTTCACCTCCGGACCATTCCGGAACTCCTCGTGACGTCCGGGATCTCATCCGAGACTCCGAACAACTTTCGGGTTACCGCATACTAATATCTCTACAACCCTAGCGTCAATGAACCTTAAGTGTGTAGACCTTACGGGTTCGGGAGACACACAGACATGACCGAGACGACTCTCCGGTCAATAACCAACAGCAGGATCCGGAAACCCATGTTGGCTCCCACATGTTCCACGATGATCTCATCGGATGAACCATGATGTTGAGGATTTAATCAATCCCGTATACAATTCCCTTTGTCTATCGATATGATACTTGCCCGAGATTTGATCGTCGGTATCCCGATACATCGTTCAATCTCGTTACCGGAAAGTCTCTTTACTCGTTCCGTAATACATCATCCCGTGATCAACTCCTTGGTCACATTGTGCACATTATGATGATGTCCTACCGAGTGGGCCCAGAGATACCTCTCCGTTACACGGAGTGACAAATCCCAGTCTCGATTCGTGCCAACCCAATAGACACTTTCGGAGATACCCGCAGTGCACCTTTATAGCCACCCAATTACGTTGTGACGTTTGGTACACCCAAAGAATTCCTACGGTATCCGGGAGTTGCACAATCTCATGGTCTAAGGAAATGATACTTGACATTAGAAAAGCTTTAGCATACGAACTACACGATCTTGTGCTAGGCTTAGGATTGGGTCTTGTCCATCACATCATTCTCCTAATGATGTGATCCCTTCATCAACGACATCCAATGTCCATGGTCGGGAAATGTAACCATCTATTGATCAACGAGCTAGTCAACTAGAGGCTTACTAGGGACATGGTGTTGTCTATGTATCCACACATGTATCTGAGTTTCCTATCAATACAATTCTAGCATGGATAATAAATGATTATTATGAACAAGGAAATATAATAATAACTAATTTATTGTTGCCTCTAGGGCATATTTCCAACAGTCTCCCACTTGCACTAGAGTCAATAATCCAGTTCACATCGCTATGTGATTAACACTCAAGGTCACATCCCCATGTGACTAACACCCAAAGAGTTTACTAGAGTCAATAATCTAGTTCACATTACCATGTGATTAACACTCAATGAGTTCTGGGTTTGATCATGTTATGCTTGTGAGAGATGTTATAGTCAACGGGTATGAACCTTTCAGATCCGTGTGTGCTTTACAAATCTCTATGTCATCTTGTAGATGCAGCTACCACGCTCTTTTTAGAGCTATTCCAAATAACTGTTCTACTATACGAATCCGGTTTACTACTCAGAATCATCCAGATTAGTGTCAAAGATTGCATTGGCGTAACCCTTTACGACGAACTCTTTTACCACCTCCATAATCGAGAAAATTCCTTAGTCCACTAGTTACTAAGGATAACCTTGACCGTTGTCCTGTGATCCATTCCTAGATCACACTTGTACCCCTTGACTGACTCAAGGCTTAGCACGCTTCAGGTGCGGTACACAACATTGCATACTTTAGAGCCTATGTCTAAAGCATAGGGGACGACCTTCGTCCTTTCTCTCTATTCTGCCGTGGTCAGGTCTTGAGTTTTACTCAATACTCATACCTTATAACACAGCCAAGAACTCCTTCTTTGCCGATCTATTTTGAACTCCTTCAAAATTTTGTCATGGTATGTGTTCGTTTGAAAGTATTAAGCGATTTTGATCTATCCTTATAGATCTTGATGCTCAATGTTCAAGTAGCTTAATCCAGGTTTTCCATTAAAAACACTTTTCAAATAACCCTGTATGCTTTCCAGAAATTCTACATCATTTCTGATCAACAATATGTTAACAACATATACTCATCAAAAATTCTATAGTGCTCCCACTCACTTCTTTGGAAATACAAGTTTCTCATAAACTTTGTATATACCCAAAATCTTTGATCATCTCATCAAAGCGTACATTCCAACTCTGAGATGCTTACTCCAGTCCTTAGAAGGATTGCTGGAGCTTTGCATACTTCTTAGCATCTTTCAGGATTGACAAAACCTTATGGTTGTATCACATACAACCTTTCCTCAATAAAAACGTCGAGGAAACAATGTTTTGACATCCTATCTGCAAGATTTCATAAATAATGCAGTAACTACTAACATAATTCCAACAGACTCTTAGCATCGCTATGAGTGAGAAAGTCTCATCGTAGTCAACTCCTTTGAACTTGTCGGAAAACATCTTAACGACAAGTCGAGCTTTCTTAATGGTGACACTTACCATCATTGTCTGTCTTCCTTTTAAAATCCATCTGCACCCAACAGCCTTACAACCATCAAGTAGTTCTTCCAAAGTCTATACTTTGTTTTATACATGGATCCTTTCTCGGATTTTATGGCTTCGAGCCATTCGTCGGAATCCGGGCCCACCATCGCTTCTCCATAGCTCATAGGTTCATTGTTGTCTAGCAACATGACTTCCAAGACAGAATTACGTACCACTCTGAAGTAGTACACATCCTTGTCGACCTATGAGGTTTGGTAGTGACTTGATCCGAGATCATTATCATAAGCTTCCACTTCAATTGGTGCAAGTGCCACAGGAACAACTTCATGTGCCCTGCTACACACTAGTTGAAGTGATGGTTCAATAACCTCATCAAGTCTCCACCATCCTCCCACTCAATTCTTTCGAGAGAAACTTTTCCTCGAGAAAGGACCCCTTTCTAGAAACAATCACTTTTGCTTCCGGATCTGAAATAGGAGGTATACCCAACTATTTTTGGGTATTCTATGAAGATGCATTTATCCGCTTTGGGTTCGAGCTTATTAGCCTGAAACTTTTTCACATAAGCGTCGCAGCCCCAAACTTTTAAGAAACGACAACTCAGGTTTCTCTAAACCATAGTTCATACGGTGTCATCTCAACGGAATTGTGTGGTGCCCTATTAAAAGTGAATGCGGTTGTCTCTAATGCCTAACCCATAAACGATAGTGGTAATTCGATAAGAGACATCATGGTATGCACCATATCCAATAGGGTGCAGTTATGATGTTCGGACACACCATCACACTATGGTGTTCCAGGCGGTATTAGTTGTGAAATAATTTCCACAATGTCTTAATTGTGTGCCAAACTCGTAACTCAGATATTCATCTCTATGATCATATCATAGACATTTTATCATCTTGTCACGACGATCTTCAACTTCACTCTGAAATTACTTGAACCTTTGAATAATTCAGACTTGTGTTTCATCAAGTAAATATACTCAGCATCTACTCAAATCATCTGTGAAGTAAGAACATAACGATATCCACTGCGTGCCTCAGTACTCATTAGACTGCACACATCAAAATGTATTACTTCCAACAAGTTGCTTTCTTGTTCCATCTAATTGAAAACGAGGTCTTTCGGTCATCTTGCCCATGTGGTATGATTTGCATGTCTCAAGTGATTCAAAATCAAGTGAGTCCAAACGATCCATCTGTATGGAGTTTCTTCATGCATATCTACCAATAGACATGGTTCGCATGTATCAATATTTTCAAAAACGAGTGAGTCCAAAGATCCATCAACATGGAGCTTCTTCATGTGTTTTACACCAACATGACTGAAATGGCAATGCCACAAGTACATGGTACTATCATTACTATCTTATATCTTTTGGCATGAACATGTGTATCACTATGATCGAGATTCAATAAACCATTCATTTTAGGTGCAAGACCATTGAAGGTATTATTCAAATAAATAGAGTAACCATCATTCTCCTTAAATGAATAACCGTGTGGCGATAAACATAATCCAATCATGTCTATGCTCCATGCAAACACCATATAACAATTATTTCGGCTTAACACCAATCCCGATGGTAGAGGGAGCGTGCGATGTTTGATCACATCAACCATGGAAACACTTCCAACATATCGTCATCTCACCTTTAGCTAGTCTCCGTAGCCTTTTATTTCGAGTTACTAACACTTAGCAACCGAACCGGTATTTATTACCCTGGTGCTACTAGGAGTACTAGTAAAGTACACAATAATATAATGTATATTCAAAATACTTCTGTCGACCTTGCTGGCCTTCTCATTTACCAAGTATCTAGGGTAGTTCTGCTTCAGTGACCGTTCCCCTCATTATAGAAGCACTTCGTCTCGGGTTTGGTTCAACCTTGGGTTTCTTCACTAGAGCAGCAACTGATTTGCCGTCTCATGGAGTATCCCTTCTTTCCCTTGCCCTTCTTGAAACTAGTGGTTTAACTAACCATCAACAATTGATGCTCCTACTTGATTTATACTTTCATGGCGTCAAACATCGCGAATTGCTCAAGGATCATCATGTCTATCCCTGATATGTTATAGTTCATCAGTAAGCTCTAATAGCTTGGTTGTAGTGACTATGGAGAACTATCACTATCTCATCTGGAAGATTAACTCCCACTGGATTCAAGCGATTGTAGTACTCAGACAATCTGAGCACATGCTCAACAATTGAGCTTTTCTCCCTTAGTTTGCAGGCTTAAGAAACTTGTCAGAGGTCTCATACCTCTTGACGTGGGCACTAGTCTAAAATCCCAATTTCAGTCTTTGGAACATCT
Organism: Triticum aestivum; assembly: GCF_018294505.1. Classification (NCBI taxonomy): domain Eukaryota; kingdom Viridiplantae; phylum Streptophyta; class Magnoliopsida; order Poales; family Poaceae; genus Triticum; species Triticum aestivum. Next base: position 386,673,854 of record NC_057809.1, on the reverse strand, counting down.
CGTATGTTCTGCGACGTTTCAAAAACGTCTTTGGTGCCACAATTCTAAACCGTTAGTATTACGCACTGAACTATCGCATAGTCATCAAAACGTGTATGTCAGATGTTTCCCAACATCTACAGACGACGCTCGAGGTTCAACACACTGACCGGTGCATTAAGGACATAGCCCTTCTATGCAGCAACAAGGACAATCCTCAGTTCACGGACCCAGTCCGCATAATTGCTACTGTCAACTCTCAACTAAATTTTCTCTAGGAACATATCTAAAACAGTAGAACCAAAGCGTGAGCTACGACATAATTTTCAAAGACCTTTTGACTATGTTCATGATAATTAAGTTCATCTAATCAAATTATTCAATGAACTCCCACTTAGATAGACATCCCTCTAGTCATCTAAGTGATACATGATCCGAGTCAACTAGGTCGTGTCCGATCATCACGTGAGATGGACTAGTCATCATCGGTGAACATCTTCATGTTGATTGTATCTACTATACGACTCATGTTCGACCTTTCGGTCTTCCGTGTTCTGAGGCCATGTCTATACATGCTAGGCTCGTCAAGTTAACCTAAGTGTATTGCGTGTGTAAATCTGGCTTACACCCGTTGTATGCGAACGTTAGTACCTATCACACCCAATCATCACGTGGTGCTTCGGAACAACAGACCTTAGGAACGGTGCACAGTTAGGGGGAACACTTTCTTGAAATTATTGTGAGGGATCATCTTATTTATGCTACCGTCGTTCTAAGCAAATAAGATGTAAATATGACAAACATCACGTGCAAATCATAAAGTGACATGATATGGCCAATATCATCTTGCGCCTTTGATCTCCATCTTCAAGGTGCGGCATGAACACCATTGTCACCGGCATGACACCATGATCTCCATCATCATGATCTCCATCATCGTGTCTTCATGAAGTTGCCTCGCCAACTATTACTTCTACTACTATGGCTAATGGTTAGCAATAAAGTAAAGTAATTACATGGCGTTTTCATTGACACGCAGGTCATAAATAAATTAAGACAACTCCTATGGCTCCTGCCGATTGTCATACTCATCGACATGCAAGTCATGATTCCTATTACAAGAACATGATCAATCTCATACATCACATATATCATTCATCACATCCTTTTGGCCATATCACATCACATAGCATACCCTGCAAAAACAAGTTAGACGTCCTCTAATTGTTGTTGCATGTTTTACGTGGCTGCTATGGGTTTCTAGCAAGAACGTTTCTTACCTACACAAAACCACAACGGTGATATGCCAATTGCTATTTACCCTTCATAAGGACCGTTTTCATCGAATCCGATCCGACTAAAGTGGGACAGACAGACACCCGCCAGCCACCTTATGCATCAAGTGCATGTCAGTCGGTGGAACCAGTCTCATGTAAGTGTACGTGTAAGGTCGGTCCGGGCCGCTTCATCCCACGATGCCACCGAATCAAGATAAGACTAGTAACGGTAAGCAAATTGAACAAATCATCGCCCACAACGACTTTGTGTTCTACTCGTGCATAGAATCTACGCATAGACCTAGCTCATGATGCCACTTTTGGGGAATGTAGCAATAATTCAAAAAATTCCTATGTGTCACCAAGATCAATCTAGGAGATACTAGCAATGAGAGAGAGGGAGTGCATCTTCATACCCTTGAAGATCGCTAAGCGGAAGCATTCAAGAGAACGGGGTTGATGGAGTCGTACTCGTCGTGATCCAAATCACCGATGATCCTAGCGCCGAACGGACGGCACCTCCGCGTTCAAAACATGTACGGAACGGAGAGACATCTCCTCCTTCTTGATCCAGCAAGGGGAGAGGAGAGGTTGATGGAGATCCAGCAGCACGACGGCGTGGCGGTGGAAGCAGCGGGATCTCGACAGGGCTTCGCCAAGCACCAATGAGAGGGAGAGGTGTCACGGAGGGAGAGGGAGGCGGCAGGGACTTAGGTGCGGCTGCCCTCCCTCCCCCCACTATATATAGGACCCCTAGGGGGGCGCCGGCCCTAGGAGATCCAATCTCCAAGGGGGGGCGGCGGCCAAGGGGGGGACTTGCCCCCCAAGTCAGGTGGGGCGCCCCCACCCCTAGGGTTTCCAACCCTAGGCGCAGGGGGAGGCCCATGGGGGGTGCACCAGCCCACCAGGGGCTGGTTCCCCTCCCACTTTAGTCTATGGGGCCCTCCGGGATAGGTGGCCCGACCCGGTGGACCCCCGGGACCCTTCCGGTGGTCCCGGTACAATACCGATTACCCCCGAAACTTTCCCGATGGCCGAAACTGGACTTACTATATATAAATCTTCACCTCCGGACCATTCCGGAACTCCTCGTGACTTCCGGGATCTCATCCGAGACTCCGAACAACTTTTGGGTTACCGCATACTAATATCTCTACAACCCTAGCGTCACTGAACCTTAAGTGTGTAGACCCTACGGGTTCGGGAGACACGCAGACATGACCGAGATGACTCTTCGGTCAATAACCAACAGCGGGATCTCGTAACAATTGCACCATGCTTGATACTTCTTGTGTTGGCTCTTTTATGATGAAGACTATTGAATTCAAATGGAATTTATTGGAAAGAATTAAACGCAACTCTGAAGATTGGGACCTCGACAATGATAAGGAGTCGGGTATGACACCTAGTTTTGATTGTGTTAAATCTTTTATGGATACCAATATTTTTCGTAAATTTAGCACTAAATATGGACTTGACTCTGAGATAGTATCTTCTTTCTGTGAATCTTTTGCTACTTATGTTGATCTCCCCAAGGAGAAGTGGTTTAAATATCATCCTCCCATAGAAGTAAAAGTATCTGCACCTATTAAAGTTGAAGAAAAGACTGTCACTTATAATGATCCTATTGTTCCTACTTCTTATGTTGAGAAACCACCTTTCCCTGTTAGGATAAAGGATCATGCTAAAGCTTCAACTGTAGTTCGTAAAAGCAATATTTAAACGTATACACCTCCTGAGAAAGTTAAAGTTGAACCTAATATTGTTATTGTTAAAGATCTCTTGTCTGATAATATTGATGGGCATGTTATTTATTTCTGTAATGAAACTGCCAGAATTGCTAAACCCCGTGATGATGATAAACCTAGACCTGTGGTAGGCATGCCTGTTATTTCTGTTAAAATAGGAGATCATCGTTATCATGGCTTATGTGATATGGGTGCTAGTGCTAGTGCAATACCTTATTCCTTATACCAAGAAGTTATGCATGATATTGCACCTGCTGAAATAGAAGATATTGATGTCACAATTAAGCTTGCCAATAGAGATACTATTTCACCAATGGGAATTGTTAGAGATGTTGAAGTCTTGTGTGGGAAAACTAAATATCCTACTGATTTCCTTGTTCTTGGTTCCCCACAAGATAGCTTTTGTCCCATTATATTTGGTAGACCCTTCTTAAATACTGTTAATGCTACCATAGATTGCAAAATAGATGTTGTTACTGTAGTTTAGATGATATGACTCATGAATTTAATTTCTCTAAATTTAGTAGACAACACCGTGAAGAAGAATTACCTAGTAAGGATGAAATTATTGGTCTTGCTTCTATTGCCGTGCCTCGTAGTGATCCTTTAGAACATTATTTGCTAGACCATGAAAATGATATGTTTATGAATGAAAGAAGGGAATTAGATGAAGTATTCTTTAAACAGGAACCTATTCTGAAAAATAATTTACCTGTTGAAATCCTAGGGGATCCTCCTCCACCCAAGGGTGATCCCGTGTTTGAGCTTAAACCGTTACCTGATACTCTTAAATATGCTTATCTTGGTGAGAAAAGGATATATCCGGTTATTATTAGTGCTAACCTTTCAGAGCATGAGGAAGAGAGATTATTGAAAACTCTAAAGAAGCACAGTGCTGCTATTGGGTATACTCTTGATGATCTTAAGGGCATTAGTCCCACTTTATGTCAACATAAAGTTAATTTGGAAGAAGATGATAAACCAGTTCGTGATCATCAACGCCGGCTGAATCCTAAAATGAAAGAAGTGGTAAGAAAGGAGATACTAAAGCTCCTTGAGGCAGGTATAATTTATCCCGTTGCTGATAGTCAGTGGGTAAGTCATGTCCATTGTGTCCCTAAGAAGGGAGGTATTACTGTTGTTCCTAATTATAAAGATGAATTGATTCCTCAAAGAATTATTACAGGTTATAGCATGGCAATTGATTTCCTCAAATTAAATAAGGCTTCTAAAAAAGATCATTACCCCTTACCTTTTATCGATCAAATTCTAGAAAGATTGTCCAAGCATACACATTTTTGCTTTCTAGATGGTTATTCTGGTTTCTCTCAAATACCTGTGTCAGCCAAAGACCAATCAAAGACTACTTTTACATGCCCTTTTGGTACTTTTGCTTATAGACATATGCCTTTTGGTCTATGTAATGCACCTGCTACCTTTCAAAGATGCATGATGGCTATATTCTCTGACTTTTGTGAAAAGATTTGTGAGGTTTTCATGGACGACTTTTCCATCTATGGATCTTCTTTTGATGATTGCTTGAGCAACCTTGATCGAGTTTTATAGAGATGTGAAGAAACTAATCTTGTCTTGAATTGGGAAAAGTGACACTTTATGGTTAATGAAGGTATTGTTATCGGTGTCAAAACCAGCGGATCTCGGGTAGGGGGTCCCGAACTGTGCGTCTAAGGCGGATGGTAATAGGAGGCAGGGGACACGTTGTTTTACCCAGGTTCGGGCCCTCTTGATGGAGGTAAAACCCTACGCCCTGCTTGATTATTCTTGATAATGTGTGTAGTATAAGAGTTGATCTACCACGAGATCGGAGAGGCTAAACCCTAGAAGCTAGCCTATGGTATGATTGTATGTTGTCCTACGAACTAAAACCCTTCGGTTTATATAGACACCGGAGGAGGCTAGGGTTACATAAGGTCGGTTACAAAGGAGGAGATATCCATATCCGTATTGCCTAGCTTGCCTTCCACGCCAAGTAGAGTCCCATCCGAACACGGGACGAAGTCTTCCATCTTGTATCTTCATAGTCCAACAGTCCGGCCAAAGTATATAATCCGGCTGTCCGGATACCCCCTAATCCAGGACTACCTCAGTAGCCCCTGAACCAGGCTTCAATTACGATGAGTCTGGCGGGTAGTGTTATCTTCGGCATTGCAATGCGGGTTCTTCTCCAAATTTTGAACGTTGGCTAAGCAGTGTCCGGTCCCATAAATGTTGAACCTCTTGGCTTCTGCGCCCAATAAGGGCTATATTACACATGTCGAATGAATGCGAGGTGCCAGGGCATTTTTACATTCGCCCCCCTAGCCAGATAAATAAATTTTCTATTAAAGGGATGGGGATCCTTAGATCCAATCCATACCATCCTCCGCCAGCAAGAATCCATCGGAGCGTGCTTCGCAAAGATCTACTCCAGCATGGCCGACCTTCGCAGCTCGTCCTCCCGCCCCCGTAGCCCTAAGCCTGGTGATTGGGAGAGGTGTTCAGTCCCACACAGTCGATTAGTCGAACTGCAAAGTAAGGGATTTCTCCCTCCGGCATATATGGTGCCTGTCCGAGCGGGGCTCGCCACCTACAATGGTGGGGAGCAAGCGGAGAGCTTCCCCAGCCCCTCTACGGGGGAGCGGGTGTGCCTTGTCCCTTACTTATTGAGGGGACTCGGATTTCCGATTAATCCGTTCCTCCGCGGGCTCCTAGAGTTTTACGGCCTCCAACTGCATAATTTCACCCCTACTTCCATTTTACACATCGCCGGCTATGTTGCCCTCTGCGAGTTATTCCTGGGCTGCGATGCTCATTTCGAGCTGTGGAAAAGGTTATTTTGCCTCGTCCCTCGCACACAGAAGGGGTCACTTTATCAAGTGGGCGGAAGCGAAATATGGCCCATCGCCGAAACCGGATACCTTTCCGGTACTCCGAAGAAGACGTCCGAAGACTGGCCTTCAGAATGGTTTTATATGGAGGACGTCCCCCTTCCGGACCCTGTTCGGCGGGCTCTTCCTGAGTTCAACAATGCTCCTCTGAAGAAACGCCGAAGTTGGCGCCCGCGGAGCCCCCAGGAGGAAGACAATGGAGAGGTCCTCTACCTGATGAACCGGATTAAAGCACTGGCTCAATCAGGATTGACAGTAATCGAGGTTATGTCAATATGCATAATGCGGGGAGTGCAACCACTTCAATATCGGGGGCACCCCTTCTGGTGTTTTAACGGGGAAGATGACGCCACCCATTGCGGGCGTAAGGGTCCGGACAACGCTGCCGCCTTAGCAAAAATTCTGTCTGAATTGTTCAAGGGAGAGGAAGAGGAGTTCATCCGCCTCAAGCCACGGGATGGATTCTCCATGTACAACCCTCCAAGTTGGGTGAGTTATATCTCCTTACTCCCATTCTTCCCGCATTCTCTGTCATAGGTACTCACCTTGCCATTTTGCGGCAAGAACTGCGAAGAGCCATAAGGGAGGTCAGTAGCCCATCTCCACAACCAGAGGACCCTGACCGGTCCCTCGGTCCCGGACTTGAAGAAGATCCGAACATTTTCGTGGAGCTGATAGACCGGCAGTTTTATCAACTAAGCTATGATGACGCCATGGTGGCCATTACGGCCGACTATCCCGGACTGCTTCCTGCGTCGCATGTAAGAAAAACCAAAAATCCCAACTCCAAAAACTAGGATCCCCTTTTAGACACTTCACCTACCATATACATATGGTGTTTTGCAGGGAAGGCATTCGGAACGCCACGCCGAACCCACAGCAACTCGCCAACAAGAGGCACCGAGGCCGGGCAGGCCAAAAAGGAAGGCGGTTAGGACGGAGACGCCGGCACAGAGGTATGACAGAAACCCCGCTCCGTGGTTGTCGTCTTTCTTGAAATGTAATGACGTCCATATTTCTTTAACAGAAAAAACGCTCGCCGGAATATGTCCTGTGAGGCTGCCGATCACGCTTCCACCAGTCGGGCTCCAGGACCAGACATAGAGGCGGAAGCCGACATGGGGCGGACGCCGAATACTCTCCCTGCAGAGGATGCGGATAGGCTATCCGCTACAAATTAAGAAGTGGAGAGCGCCATGAATCATAGGCGCCATCGGGCCGTACTCCGCGATGCTTGCTTCTCACTAGAGGCATTTGATGTCTTCAATTCTGGAGAGGCGTACCTCCATGCTGCTCAAGATGGTCTAGCCAGAGCCACGGACCAGTATGTAAAGGATGTATGGGTAAGTAAATCTGATGATTATATGTATCAGTAGCCCCTGAGACTTGAAACAGTTAGCAGAACTGATTTAAGGATCATCTTATTGTGCAGGCTCTTACAGAGAAGAATAGTCAACTATCACAGGAGCTGGAGGAATGCAAGACCCAACTTCGAGCCGCTGTTGCCGCATTGAAGGAACCGAGAAAGTCCCCAGCTGGTAACGTTTCTTTCAAAGAATGATAGGTACCGTATAGCATGCGGCATGGTTGCAGGTCTAATAATAGATGTTTTGCAGATGAATCCGGAGAGAATCCAGAGGAGCAGCATGCCGTACGACAGCTAAAGGCTGGCGAACGCGTGCTGACTGAGGTCAGGCGGGAGAAAAACAATCTCCAAGACGCCAATACCAAGCTGAGCGTGGAACTGAAAGATGTTCGAGCCCAGCTTGCAGACTCCGAGAAGGAGAATAAGCAGCTTCAACGCGGCATATTTAGTAAGTGCTTGAACGAACCCTTAATAAAGGGGACGGCGGAGAAGCCGGCTAATAGAGTTATGTCTGCAGGTATGCTGACGGGTCATCCCGCGGAAGAGATGCCCGGGTCTGCAGGTGATCTTCTATCCGAGCTCTCACTACTGCACGAACAAGTTTGGTAGGTGATGCAAGGCATTGCCCAGGCCTTGTGGCCATCCGTCTCCTTGCCAGAAGGCATTGGAGAGCTTGTGGAGAAGCTCAAGGGAGCGCGGCGGCGCTTCCGATTATGGAAGATATCTGCCTGTCGTCAAGGTGTCAGGGAAGCCTGGGCCATGGTGAAGACGTGGTATACCAAGGCTGACCCAAATCACATGGCCGAGGTCGGACCTGTGGGGCCCGATGGGAAAGAAATCCCCGTTAGCTTAGTCTATGGGCAAGTAGAATTAGCCGCAAAATATTCCCAACAGGATTGTAGGCTAGACCGCCTGTTGGATGGTATAGAAGAGGAATTTAGTCAGTCTACATGACTATGTAATTAAAGTGACATGTATAATGCTTTCTAGCCGGATTGTAGATCATTTGTCATGGCGGACCTTTTCGCTTCAACCTCGGGACCCGATAGTTCGGAGTGTATCCGAATACCCGCTCTGTTATATAAGAACCGGGGTATGCGTGGAGACTAGGCGTAGGGGTCATTAGTGCTTGAACAGACAAGTGTCCAACTAGTTATGTTATATTACATGGGTAGTAAGAAACATCTTCCAGGGAGAATAGTTCCGTTAAGGGTTCCTTTCCCTGGGTACGCATGCCCTAAAGTGCATGTCCGGACTGCGAGAGGAAACGCAGGAAAAAACATCTAGGGGCACATATGGAAAATAAATAAATAAAAATCATCTTTTGTTCACCGACCGAATATTCCCTTAAGAATGCTAGCTTTCGGCTTCACCCAGTCTGAGGTACACATCCGGCTGACCCAGCAGTAACAATCGCAGAGGTGCTCCCCTTATGCCCTAGCCAAATTAACGGGAACGTAGGGCACAAATACAAGAGCCAGGCAACCCAGCTTGGCCAAAACTTAAGTCATATCGATGCATATAGTGGCGAAGAAAAGGTACATGCGGAAGAATAACACATGTGCAGGGCGTGAAGCCCAGATAGATAATTAAGCTTCTGTCTAAGAAGCCCCCAGGTACAATGAGCGCGGTTAGCGCATCTATAATGTGCAAGCGAGGCATAAGGTGGCCCTTGAAGGCCTAGAGAAAGAGTAAAAGAAAGAAAGAGAAATAAGACAAATAATGTATATGCAAAAAATGGACAGAGGAAGGAGACGGACATAGAGTCCGGCACTAGCCGTAGAATCTTCGGAGTCTGGCTGCGTTCCATGGGTTCGGCTCAAGTCTATTATTCGATGCATCCCGCAGACGGTACGCTCCACCGGTCAGAACTTGGTCAATAATGAAGGGACCTTCCCATTTGGGCTCGAGCTTGGACTTTTTCTTCTCCGGCAGGCGTAGAACTAACTCGCCAAAGTTATAAGTTTTGGCCCGTACTTCTCTGCTTTGGTGTCTGCAAGCCTGTTACTGATAAAATGCGGAACAGGCTTTTGCCATGTCGCGCTCCTCCTCCAGGGTGTCCAGACTGTCCTGCCGATCGAGCTCGGCTTCTCTTTCGTCGTACATGCGCACTCGATGTGAGTCATGAATTATGTCGCAGGGAAAAACTGCCTCTGCGCCGTACACCATAAAGAAGGGTGTATATCCGGTAGTGCGATTTGGTGTGGTCTGCAGCCCCCAGAGTACGAAGTCGAGCTCCTCTACCCAGTGCGTGTTAGACTCCTTTAAGGACCGCACTAATCTGGGTATAATGCAGCTCATGATAAGACCATTTGCTCGCTCAACTTGGCCGTTGGTTTGTGGGTGATAGACAGAAGCATAATCGAGCTTGATGCCCATGTTGCTGCACCAGAGTTTTACCTCATCGGCCATGAAGTTCGTGCCGTTGTTAGTGATGATGCTGTGGGGGACGCCATAACGGTCTACAAACCCAAATATGAAGTCTATCACCGGTCTGGATTCAGCTGTTTTAACATGTTTGGCTTTTATCCATTTGGTGAATTTATCTACCATGACCACTAAGTATTTTTTCTTATGGGTTCCCCCTTTAAGGGGTCCAACCATGTCAAGCCCCCAGACCGCGAAAGGCCAGGTAATGGGGATTTTTTGGAGTGCGGTGGGTGGTATATGGCTCTGGTTTGCAAAAAGCTGGCAACCAGCGCAGCGTTGGACCAAGTCCTGCGCGTCTGCCCGGGCCATCGGCCAATAAAAACCTATATGGAAGGCCTTGCTTACAAGGTCCCGGGCTGCGGCGTGGTGGCCGCCGAGTCCGGCGTGACTTTCTGCCAAAAGCGTCCGCCCTTCCTCTTCGGAGATGCACCTTTGTAGGACTCCGGTAGTGCTTTTCTTATATAGCTCTCCCTCGTGGATCCTGTAGGCTTTAGATCGCCGCACTATGCATTGTGCCTCGTTTTGGTCCTCGAGAAGTTCCTGCCTAGTTAGGTAGGCCAAGAATGGTTCCGTCCACGGGGCGATGATGACCATTATTACATGGGCTGAAGGTGTTATTCCGGTGGCAGAGCCTCCAATTATGTCAGAGTGTTCGGTATCGGGCGTTTTGGCCAGGTCCGGACTATTGTTACCGGTGTCCCCTTCCCATACCACCGATGGCTTAAACAACCTCTCCAAAAAGATGTTGGGGGGACCGCGTCGCATTTTGTGCCGATGCGGGTGAGGATATCCGCTGCCTGATTGTTTTCCCAAACCACATGGTGAAATTCGAGCCCCTCGAACTGAGCTGGCATCTTTAGGATGGCGTTTCGATAGGCCGCCATCTTTGGATCCTTGGCATCAAAGTCTACATTTATTTGGGATATTGCGAGGTTCGAATCCCCACGCACCTCCAGGCGTTGAATGCCCATGGAGACTGCCATCCGAAGACCGTGCAACAGGGCTTCATATTCGGCTGCGTTGTTGGAGTCTATATACAGTATCTGCAGTACATACTGAACGGTATCTCCGATTGGGGACGTTAGGACGACGCCAGCCCCCAGACCGGCCAGCATTTTGGAGCCATCGAAGTGCATGATCCAATTGGAGTATGCGCCGTACTCTTTAGGGAGTTCGGCTTCCATCCATTCAGCGACAAAGTCGGCCAATACTTGCGATTTAATGGCTCGATGAGGTTTGTATGTTATGTCGAACGGGAGGAGCTCAATGGCCCATTTGGAAATCCATCCCGTGGCGTCGCGGTTTTTTATAATATCATTAAGTGGCACTTCCGAGGCTACTGTAATTCAACACTCTTGAAAGTAGTGTCGCAGCTTCTGAGATGCCATGAATACCGCATAGGCTATCTTTCGATAATGTGGGTACCGTGATTTGCATGGAGTGAGGACAGTGGATACATAGTATACCAGCTTTTGAAGAGGGAATTTATGTCCGTCAGCTTCTCGTTCGACGACGAGCACTGCGCTTACAACTTGATGAGTTGCCGCAATGTACAACAACATTGGTTCGCCGATGTTTGGCGCGACCAAGATTGGGTTGGTCGCCAGTATGGCTTTTATTTCTTCCAATCCGGTTGTGGCAGCGTCCGTCCACTCGAAGTGTTCGGTGTGCCGAAGGAGGCGATAAAGGGGTAATGCCTTTTCTCCTAAGAGGGAGATAAAGCGGCTTAAAGCCTCCACACATCTAGTTAGTTTCTGGATTTGTTTGAGGTCCGTTGGGATAGCCAACTGTGATAGAGCTCGGATTTTGGCCGGATTAGCTTCAATTCCTCTACTGGAGACAATGAAGCCCAGGAGCTTTCCGGCTGGTACGCCAAAAACGCATTTTTCCGGATTGAGCTTGATGTCGTATGTTCGGAGGTTGTCAAATGTGAGCCTCAAGTTGTCTATTAGAGAGTCGACGTGTTTGGTTTTAACGACCACATCATCTACGTATGCCTCTACTGTTTTGCCGATCTGTTTCTCCAGACATGTCTGGATCATGCGCTGATATGTTGCGCCGGCATTTTTGAGCCCAAAAGGCATTGTGTTGAAATAGAAAAGACCGTATGGTGTGATAAATGCCGTTGCGGCTTGGTCGGACTCCGCCATCTTGATTTGGTGGTAGCCGGAGTATGCGTCGAGGAAACACAATGACTCGTGTCCTGCAGTAGCATCGATAATTTGATCGATGCGGGGGAGGGGGAAGGGATCCTTTGGGCAAGCCTTGTTGAGGTCCTTGAAATCGACACATAGGCGCCAGGATTTGTCCTTCTTTGGTACCATCACTAGGTTTGCTAGCCAGTCCGGGTGTTTTATTTATCTAATGAACCCGGCCTCCAATAACTTGGCTAGTTCCTCTCCCATAGCCTGTCTCTTAGGTTCAGAGAAACACCGAAGAGCCTGCTTGACCGGCTTGAATCCCTTTAGGATATTGAGGCTGTGCTCGACCAGGCTGCGTGGGATTCCTGGCATGTCTAAGGGGTGTCAGGCAAATATGTCCCAATTCTCGCGCAGGAACTCTCGTAGTGCGGCGTCCACGGCGGGGTTTAACTGTGCCCTGATGGAGGCTGTTTTTGTAGGGTCCATTGGGTGGACATGGAATTTGACTATTTCGTCCACTGGTTTAAAAGAGGTGGACTTGGATCTCTTGTCAAGTATTACGTCGTCCCTGTCCACCGTTGAGGGTAGCGCAGTTAATTCCTCGGCCGAGAGGGCTTCGGATAATGCCTCGAGGGCCAATGTGACTGTTTTGTTTTCGGCACGGAGTGCTGTGTCTGGATCACTAGCGAGAGTGATGATTCTGTTGGGCCCGGGCATTTTGAGCTTCATGTACCCATAATGGGGTATGGCTTGGAAGATCGTGAACGCCTCCCGTCCTAAAAGGGTGTGGTATCCACTACTAAACGGGGCCACTTGGAATGTAATTTCTTCGGACCTATAGTTCTCCGGCATGCTGAATACCACATCTAGTGTGATTTTCCTAGCACAGCGTGCTTCCCTACTGGGGATTATTCCTCTGAAGGTTGTGCTGCTTTGCTCAATGCGGTTCCAGTCTATTTCCATTTTTTGAAGAGTTTCCTCATAGATGAGGTTTGATCCACTGCCGCTGTCCATGAGTACTTTGGTGAATCGAAAGCCGTCCACAATTGGACTGAGGACCAGTGCAGCTGGTGCTCGGGCAGTTAGGAATTTAGTTTCGTCACTGGTATTGAAGGTAATAGCCGTGTCACTCCATGGATTCATTGTTGCTACGTGGCAGATTTCGGCGAGGTTGCGGAGTGTTCGCTTGCGCCTATTATTTGATGCGAAGGTTTCAAAAACTGTTAATACCGTATTGTTATCCACGGGATGGTGCTCTGTGGCATTTTGGATAAGAAGATCCTCACCACTTTTGGCCACCTGCTGGAGTATCCAACATGCTCTAAGGCTGTGCGTTGGTATGGTATCCGCTGTGCTATGAATTTTGCAGGGTCCGTTAAGCCATCCCTCCAATACGGTTCCATGCCCTGTAGAGGGTTTTTGTTTCTTTCTAACAAACTCGGGTGTCTTATGATAGTGCACCCTTTTACTTCGGACTGGGTGTATATTCTTAGTCGGATTATCCCAAAATTTGGTTTCGGTTTTCCAGGCGCTTTCCATCGCATAGTACTTTCGTACTATGGATGCCAAGTGAGTGAAGCATGATATGTCACGGCGACTTAAGGCGTTAAGGATTCCCTTGTCTGTGCAATTATTGCAGAAAAATGAGACTGCATCTTCCTCGCGACAGTCCTTAACCTTGTTCATCACAAGGAGGAATCTAGCCCAATAATGATGTACTGTTTTATGGGGCTCTTGCCTGATGTGGGAAAGATCGTTTATGTCTGGGTGGGTGGGTGGAATTAAGTCCGAACCCCTGCCCAATCTGAGACCCAGGGGCCGAGGTGTTTCCAATATTGGAATTTCGGGTTCCGGTATGTTGCCCGATAAGTCTGGCCCGCTGCCTGACTCTAGGTTCAGGGCCTGGGTGGTGTCCTCCCGTAAACGGGTATCCGGCTCGGAGAGCTTAGGAATCCGGACATAGTTAGTCCTCAAGATAGAATAAGAATCCCGCATTGTTCCTCCACCACCGCAACATGGTGGGTGACCGGTGGAGAGTTAATCTCCCTTTGATCGGGTTTAAGCTCAATCCAATCATAGTCCATAGCGACTCCCAAGGCGGCGATGCGATCCAAGAGCTCGTTTAGGGAAGAGAGCTCCATTGGATCCATCTGCTCGGCGAATTCTGAGCCGACGTGGAGGTTATTTTTGATGACCCGAGAAGTCATCGTCGGGGCAGCAGCCGAACGGGCGGTCATGATGAAACTGCCTAGCCGGAGAGTTTGGCCAACATCCAGGGCTCCCCCGGCGGTGATGTTGTTCTTAACAACGAGATGAGGCATCCTTCCTTATGGTGACGGCACAGAGGAACTCTCAATGAAAGCACTAATGTCGGTGTCAGAACTGGCGGATCTCGGGTAGGGGTTCCCGAACTGTGCGTCTAAGGCGGATGGTAACAAGAGGCAGGGGACAAGATGTTTTACCCAGGTTCAGGCCCTCTTGATGGAGGTAAAACCCTACGTCCTGCTTGATTATTCTTGATAATATGTGTAGTACAAGAGTTGATCTACCACGAGATCGGAGAGGCTAAACCCTAGAAGCTAGCCTATGGTATGATTGTATGTTGTCCTACAAACTAAAACCCTCTGATTTATATAGACACCGGAGGGGGCTAGGGTTACACAAGGTCGGTTACAAAGGAGGACATATCCATATCCGTATTTCCTAGCTTGCCTTCCACGCCAAGTAGAGTCCCATCCGGACACGGCACGAAGTCTTCCATCTTGTATCTTCATAGTCCAACAGTCCGGCCAAAGGATATAATCCGGCTGTCCGGATACCCCCTAATCCAGGACTCCCTCAATTGTCTTGGGACATAAAGTTTCTAAAAGAGGTATCGAGGTTGATAAAGCCAAGGTTGATGCTATTGAAAAGATGCCATGTCCCAAGGACATCAAAGGTATAAGAAGTTTCATTGGTCATGCCAGATTTTATAGGAGGTTCATTAAGGACTTCTCAAAAATTTCTCGGCCTCTGACTAATTTATTACAAAAGGTATATCATTTGTCTTTGATGATGATTGCGTAGAAGCATTTGAAATACTTAAGAAAGCATTGATCTCTGCACCTATTGTTCAGCCACCTGATTGGAATTTACCCTTTGAAATTATGTGTGCTGCTAGCGATTATGCCGTAGGTGCTGTTCTAGGACAAAGAGTTGATAAGAAACTAAATGTTATTCAATACGCTAGTAAAACTCTAGACAATGCTCAAAGAAATTATGCTACTATTGAAAAAGAATTCTTAGCAGTTGTTTTGCTTGTGATAAGTTCAGACCTTATATTGTTGATTCTAAAGTAATTATTCACACTGATCATGCTGCTATTAAATATCTCATGGAAAAGAAAGATGCTAAACCTAGAGTTATTAGATGGGTTCTCTTGCTACAAGAATTTGATTTGCATATTGTTGATAGAAAAGGAGCCGAGAACCCCGTTGCAGACAACTTGTCTAGGTTAGAAAATGTGCTTGATGACCCACTACCTATTGATGATAGATTTCATGATGAGCAATTAAATGTCATAAATGCTTCTCATACTGCTCCATGGTATGCTGATTATGCTAATTACATTGTTGCTAAGTTTATACCACCTAGTTTCACATACCAGCAAAAGAAAAAGTTCTTCTATGATTTGAGGCTTTACTTTTGGGATGACCCACATCTTTATAAAGGAGTGGATGGTGTTATTAGACATCGTGTACCTGATCATGAACAGGAACAAATCCTACGCAAGTGTCACTCCGAAGCTTATGGAGGACACCATGCTGGAGATAGAACTGCACATAAGGTACTGCAGTCTGGTTTTTATTGGCCTACTCTCTTCAAGGATGCCCGTAAGTTTGTCTTATCTTGTGATGAATGTCAAAGAATCGGTAATATTAGTAGACATCAAGAAATGCCTATGAACTATTCACTTGTTATTGAACCATTTGATGTTTGGGGCTTTGACTATATGGGACCTTTTCCTTCCTCTAATGGTTATACACATATTTTAGTTGCTGTTGATTATGTTACTAAGTGGGTAGAAGCTATTCCAACTAGTAGTGCTAATCATAACACTTCTATTAAAATGCTTAAAGAAGTTATTTTTCCAAGATTTGGAGTCCCTAGATATTTAATGACTGATGGTGGTTCACATTTTATTCATGGTGCTTTCCGTAAAATGCTTGCTAGGTATGATGTTAATCATAGAATTGCATCCCCTTATCACCCTCGGTCTAGTGGTCAAGTAGAATTGAGTAATAGAGAGCTCAAATTAATTTTGCAAAAGACTGTCAATAGGTCTAGAAAGAATTGGTCCAAGAAACTTGATGATGCATTATGGGCCTATAGAACTGCATATAAAAATCCTATGGGTATGTCTCCTTATAAAATGGTCTATGGAAAAGCATGTTACTTACCTCTCGAACTAGAACACAAGGCTTATTGGGTAATTAAAGAACTTAATTATGATTTTAAACTTGCCGGTGAAAAGAGGTTATTTGATATTAGCTCACTTGATGAATGGAGAACCCAAGCCTACGAAAATGCCAAGTTGTTTAAAGAAAGAGTTAAAAGATGGCATGACAAAAGGATACAAAAGCGTGAGTTTAATGTAGGTGATTATGTATTGCTATACAACTCTCGTTTAAGATTTTTTTGCAGGAAAACTTCTCTCTAAATGGGAAGGTCCTTACGTTATCGAGGAGGTCTACCGTTCCGGTGCCATAAAAATCAACAACTTCAAAGGCACAAATCCGAAGGTGGTGAACGGTCAAAGAATCAAACATTATATCTCAGGTAATGCCATAAATGTTGAAACCAATGTTATTGAAATCGTAACCCCGGAGGAATACATAAGGGACACTTTCCGGAATGTTTCAGACTCCGAAAAGGAATAGGTATGTGGTACAGTAAGTAAACCGACTCCAAAACAGTTTTTAAGGCAATATTTCTCTGTTTTGGAATATTTAGAAAAATAGAAAAATAAGCAGCAGTCCGGGAAGGACACGAGGGCTCCACGAGGGTGGAGGGCGCGCCCTACCCTACTAGGTGCGCCCCCTACCTCGTGGGCACCTCATGTGCTCTTCGGACTCTATTTTCGTACACGACACGTATTTTGGTCGGTAAAAATTCATTATATAACCTCCCGGGGGTTTTGACTCCCATATGACGCAAAAATCTCTTGTCTTTGTTTCGAGCTGTTTTTCTGACAGATCTAGATTATCATGGCATCTCCAAGTGTTTCCAAGGACAAGTTCTTTGAGAAGGTCATCAACCCTTACCTCGCGGAGGTGCAGCGACACCCTCAAACCATTGAGATGCGTGATGGGTTGCTGCACATCCATGATGCTGAGGGACCGAAGGGGACCGAAAGCGTGGAGACGAGGCTCAAAGTAATGGAGCAACAAGTTTTCAAGTGTCAAGGGATGGTGGAGCATGGACTCAACTCCAACCACATGATGATCGCAGAATTCACCAACAAACACAAGCTGGATGCCGACAACATCGGGGAGACCATCTTCAAGCTTCACGAGAAAATTGAGCACCTTCAAGCTCAAATCTATGACCTGCAAAACCAAAACTATGAGTATGAATATATATTCAAAAGGATGAGTTTGGCTGCAGATTTGAGGATCCCGGAGACCCGGCCATCTTTCTATGATGGTGAGCCTATGCCTTGGAAGAAGGACGACAAGCTTAAGCCATCAACAAAATCACCACCGTCTCCACCAACAAAGAAGAATTGAGTATCTAGTATGGGCACTCCACTTGGCAACTGCCAATCTTGGGGGAGTGCCCCGGTATCGTATCACCATCACTTTTATCTTTACCGTTTTTCTTAGTTCGATCCTTTTGGTAATATCTTGATCTAGTAGAGTAAAAGTTCTTAGTATGATCTAGTCGTGAGTTTTGCTTTATTATCCTTCTATGTAATCGAGTCCGTGAGCTATATAATAAAGATTAGTGTTGAGTCAAGGGCTTGATTATTTTGCCATGATCCTAAGGGAATAAAAGAAAAGAGAAAGAAATAAAAAGAAACAAAGAGATCATGTGAGTCTTATGGAGAGTAATGAGCTCACATAGAAAGAGTATGATGAATAAAGGTTGTTGAGGGTTGACAACCATAGTTATGGTCATCATTGCAATTAATAGGAAGTAATAAAGAAAGAGATGTCTTTTATCTTGGACATCTTTTATGATTGTGAGCACTCATTAAAATATAACATGCTAAGGAGTTGATATTGGACAAGGAAGACAACATAATGGGTTATGTTTTCTTACATCTGAGATAAATTATATTGTCTTGGATCTTCCAACATGATGAGCTTGATTTTCCCCCTCATGCTAGCCAAATTCATTGCACCAAGTAGAGATACTACTTGTGCTTCTAAATACCCTTAAGCCAGTTTTGCCATGAGAGTCCACTATACCTACCTATGGATTGAGTAAGATCCTCTAAGTAAGTTGTCATTGGTGCAAGCAATAAAAATTGCTCTCTAAATATGTATGACTTATTAGTGTGGGAGAAAATAAGCTTTATACGATCGTGTGATATGGAAGAAATAAAAGCGACAGACTGCATAATAAAGGTCCATATCACAAGTGGCAATATAAAGTGACGTTCTTTCGCATTAAGATTGTGTGCATCCAACCATAAAAGCGCATGACAACCTCTGCTTCCCTCTGCAAAGGGCCTATCTTTTACTTTTATCTCCTACATTGCATAAGAGTCATGGTGGTCTTCACCCTTCCTTTTTACATTTTATCCTTTGGCAAGCACAATATGTTGGAAAGATCCTGGTATATATGGCTAATTGGATGTGAGTTTTCATGAACTATTACTGTTGACATTACCCTTGAGGTAAAACGTTGGGAGGCAAAACTATAAGCCCCTATCTTTCTCTGTGTCCGATTGAAACTCCATACCCATAAGTATTGCGTGAGTGTCAGCAATTGTGAAAGACTATATGATAGTTGAGTATGTGGACTTGCTGAAAAGCTCTTATACATTGACTCTTTCCTATGTTATGATAAATTGCAATTGCTTCAATGACTGAGATTGTAGTTTGTTAGTTTTCAATGAAGTTTACGATTCATACTTGATATTGTGATTGAATTATTACTCTAGCATAAGAGATTATATGACAGGAATTATATAAGTTGTTATTCTAAGAATGATCATGATGCCCTCATGTCCGTATTTTAATTTTTTATCGACACCTCTATCTCTAAACATGTGGACATATTTTTCGATTTCGGCTTTTTGCTTGAGGACAAGCGAGGTCTAAGCTTGGGGGAGTTGATACGTCCATTTTGCATCATGCTTTTATATCGATATTTATTGCATTATGGGCTGTTATTACACATTATGTCACAATACTTATGCCTATTCTCTCTTATTTTACAAGGTTTACATAAAGAGGGAGAATGCCGGCAGCTGGGATTCTCGGCTAGAAAAGGAGCAAATATTAGAGACCTATTCTGCACAGCTCCAAAAGTCCTGAAACTTCACGGATGATGTTTTCCAAATATATAAAAAATACTCAGCGGAAGAAACTCACCAAGGGGCCACACCCTGCCCACGAGGGTGGGGGGCACGCCCTACCCCCCGGGGCGCCCCCCTACCTCGTGGCCCCCCTGGTGGCCCTCCGGTGTCCATCTTCTGCTATATGGAGTCTCTCGATGGGAAAAAATAATAAGCCATCTTCTCGGACGAAACTCCGCCGCCACGAGGCGGAACCTTGGCGGAACCAATCTAGGGCTCTGGCGGAGCTCTGTCGAGGAAACTTCCCTCCCGGAGGGGGAAATCATCGCCATCGTCATCACCAACGCTCCTCTCATCGGGAGAGGGCAATCTCCACAACCATCTTCATCAGCACCATCTCATCTCAAAACCCTAGTTCATCTCTTGTATCCAATTCTTGTCTCCAAGTCCGGGATTGGTGCTAGTAGGTTGCTAGTAGTGTCAATTACTCCTTGTAGTTGATGCTAGTTGGTTTAATTGGTGGAAGATCATATGTTCAGATCCTATATGCATATTAATACCCCTCTGATTATGAACATGTTTATGCTTTGCGAGTAGTTACTTTTTTTCCTGAGGACATGGGAGAAGTCTTGCTATTAGTAGTCATGTGAATTTGGTATTCGTTCGATATTTTGATGAGATGTATGTTGTCTCTCCTCTAGTGGTGTTATGTGAACGCCGACTACATGAAACTTAACCATTGTTTGGGCCTAGAGGAAGGCATTGGGGAGTAATAAGTAGATGATGGGTTGCTAGAGTGACAGAAGCTTAAACCCTAGTTTATGCGTTGCTTCGTAAGGGGCTGATTTGGATCCATATGTTTCATGCTATGGTTAGGTTTACCTTAATACTTTTGTTGTAGTTGCGGATGCTTGCAA
This sequence comes from Triticum aestivum, assembly GCF_018294505.1. Taxonomy (NCBI): domain Eukaryota; kingdom Viridiplantae; phylum Streptophyta; class Magnoliopsida; order Poales; family Poaceae; genus Triticum; species Triticum aestivum. Next base: position 386,653,601 of record NC_057809.1, on the reverse strand, counting down.
TAGAGGTTAATCATAAGTGGGCTGCTTGTCCAAGTAAGGGCAGTACCCAAGCACCGGTCCACCAACATACCAAATTATCAAAGTACCGAACACGAATCATATGAACATGATGAAAACTAGCTTGACAATATTCCCATGTGTCCTCGGGAGCACTTTACATCATATAAGAGTTTGTCCAGGCTTGTCCTTTGCTACAAAAGGATTGGGCCACCTTGTTGCTCTTTATTTACTTTTGTTACTTGTTGCTCGTTACAGATTATCCTATCACAAAACTATCTGTTACCACTTATTTCAGTACTTGTAGAGAATACCTTACTGGAAACCGCTTATCATTTCCTTCTGCTCCTCGTTGGGTTCGACACTCTTACTTATCGAAAGGACTACGATAGATCCCCTATACTTGTGGGTCATCACTCCCTTGTTCTGTGTGATTCGATTTAACCACTTGGAGTTTTACTTATGTCGACTGCAGGGATAATCAAGGTGTCCGCTGCGTGCCCAGTCTTTGATGGCACTGATTATCCCTACTGGAAGAATAAGACGTGTATGCATCTTGTAGCCTTTGACGTCAACCTCCGGTATGTCATCAAATCAGGCATTCCTAAGGTCGGTGAAGGTGTCACCGCTGCTGATGTCAAGAGGTTTGCTCAACTGGACTCGACCGCCAAGAACATCATCTGTGGTCATCTGACCAAAGGATAGTATGGCCGTGTGGGTGCACTAGAAACTGCGAAGCTACTTTGGGACTGGCTGTCCAAAGTCAACGAAGGCGTCTCAACTCAGAGAGACCCAAGGATAGATTTTCTTTTCAACCTCTTCAACTGCTTCAAGAGAAACGACAATGAGAATGTCCAGCTCACATTTGATCGCCTCACTAATATCACAAATGAGCTTCACGCTCTTGGCTCCACTGAGATCACCAAGCACGAAATCATGAAGAAGCTCCTGAGATCACTTGGCAGCTCATTTGACACCCTAACCCTGATGATACAAGAGCGTCCTGACTTCAAAGATCTCGATCCGTCTGACATACTGAGAGAGTCAACACACACGAGTTCTAGCTATCTGAGAAGAGAGACATCTATGGCCCAAACTATGGTCGAACCCGTGCTTTGAAGGCAAAGGTTGTTTCCTTGTCTAAAGAAGAATCTGACTGCGGTTCTAAGGATTCCGAAGACATTGGAAAGGAGCTAGCTATGCTCGTGAAGAAGTTCCAGAAATTCTCCAAAAAGAATTACTTCAGAAAGTCTTCAAGATCCAGCTCAAGAAATGATGAGGCTTCCACTCGTGACCACAAGAAGAGAACATGCCACAAAATGCAAGAAGCCAGGCCACTACATCTCTGAGTGTCCTCAATGGGACAAGGAATCTAAGAAGAAGAAGAGCAAGGAATATGACTCTGACGACAAGAAGAAGAAATCCTCAAAGTCTTCCTCCAAGTCTTCATCAAAGTCTTCATCTCACAAGAGGAGCTCATCAAGCATGGCTCATGCATTCGTTGGCAAGGAAATGGATTTAGAGGAGGAGTTTGCTTCTAGGGAGGCGGAGGTGGAGTCTGAGGAGGAGTCTGATTCAGGTGTGGCAAGCCTGGCTCTAGCTTCGACATTCGTCACCAAGTCCATCTTCAACACTGAAGACAATGGCCGCGTCGTCAACGCTGAAGCCGATGATGTGGACGACTCTGCTCTGACCTACTGCTTCATGGCATGAAGTGCAAGGGAAAGGTCTCCAGCCAGAAATCAAAGGCTTCGGGCACTAATGCTGGGGACCTAAAACATCTTGTGGGACGCAAGATAAAGTGCCAAAATGGTCTTACTATGTATTTCGTCCTGGGGTTTCTTGACAATCATCCTATCTACCCTAACAAGGATCTGAACTTTGATAGTATGCTTGTTCGTCAAATGTTTATGCTTCACACTTCTCTTTGTGAAGCCTGTCCCCCTAAATGCTTCATGGCACGAGGTGCCAAGGGTACGACTCCGAAGGCTTCTGAATGGATTATGGAAAGTGGATGCACTAACCACATGACTCGTGATCGAAGTCTTCTTATGGATTCAACCCTATGTCCGTCTGACAAGAGTCACATCACATTTGCTGACACTGGTAAAATCAAGGTATTGGGCCTAGGTAGAGTTGCAATGTCAAAGGATCAACACATGGATAAAGTGATGCTTGTTGAATCCCTTGGTTTCAACTTAATGTCTGTCTCAATGCTTTGTGATCTGAACATGATCGTAATATTTGGAAAATATTGTTGCCTTGTACTCATGGAATCTGACAAATGTCTAGTCTTCGAATGGTATCAAAGATATATTTTTCCGCAGGACCACAGCTTGACGTATGTCTTCTAGCAAAAGCTTCAGAATGTTGGCTCTGGCATCAGAGGCTAGGGCATGCGGGCATGAGGAACTTTCACACTCTCGCAAAGAAGAAGCATGTCATTGGCATCGAGGGCATAAAGTTCAAGAAGGATCATGTGTGTGGTGCCTGTGAAGCCGAAAATATGACTAGGGCCAAGCATCCCTCGAAGACAATCATGACGACAACACGTCCCATCGAGCTGCTTCACATGGACTTATTTGGCTCTACTCATTACTCTACCTTTACTACCACTGCATGCCTCTATGGCTTCGTCATTGTTGTTGATTACTCAAGATATACATGGGTACACATAATTCTCTACAAGACTGAAGTGCGGGATGTCTTCAGACAATTTGCCAATCATGCTATGACCAACTATGGCATCAAGATCAAGCACATCAGAAGTGACAACGGCATAGAATTCAAGAACACCAGCCTCGACACTTATCTTGATACATTGGGCATCACATATGAGTTCTCTGCTCCATACACACCTCAGCAGAATGGCATCGTGGAGCGCAAGAACAGAACCTTCATTAAGATGGCACGTACGATGCTTGATGAGTACAAGACTCCAAGGAAATTCTGGTCTGAAGCTATTGACACTGCTTGCCACATCATCAACCGAGTTTATCTTTACAAGTTCCTAAAGAAGACATCCTATGAGCTCCTGACTGGTAAGAAGCCAAATGTTAGCTATTTTAGAGTCTTTGGTGCTAGGTGCTGGATCGAGGACCCACATCACACTTCAAAATTTGCACTGAAAGCACATGAAGGCTTTATGCTTGGTTACGGAAAGGATTCACACTCCTACAGAGTCTTCAACCTCTTTCACTACAAAGTGGTTCAAACTATGGATGTGCGGTTCGATGAGACTAATGGCTCGCAAAGAGAGCACCTGCCAAATGTGTTAGATGAAGCTACACCAAGTGAGTCTATCAAGCTAACGGGTACTGGAGAAATCATACCTACAGAGGAACAGGCTAAAGAGGAAATCATCATTTTTGCACCCAATCAACATGAAGACACTGCTCAGCCTGAAGCCAATGTTGAAGAGGAATACAATGATTAGCAAGGGCAAAATCTTCGTCCAGTACATCCTCGTGTTGCAAATGAAGTCCAGATTGAGAAGATAATCGATATCATCAATGCAGCTGGTCCACTCACTCGTTCAAGAGCAACACAGCTAGCAAATTTCTGTGTGCACTTTGCATTTGTCTCTATATCTGGACCCAAGAAAGTTGATGAAGCCTTCATGGAACCTGAATGGATTCAAGCTATGCAAGAAGAGCTTCAACAGTTTGAGCTGAATAATGTATGGGAGCTAGTAAAGCGTCCTGATCCTCACAAGCACAATATCATTGGCACCAAATGGATCTATCGCAACAAACAAGATGAGCACGGTCAAGTTGTCAAAAACAAAGCTCGTCTCATTGATCAAGGTTACACGCAAGTGGAAGGGATTGACTTTGATGAAACCTTTGCTCCTGTGGCTAGGCTTGAAGCCATTCGCATACTGCTAGCTTATGCCAACCACAACAACATTCTTCTGTACCAAATGGATGTAAGGAGTGCCTTCCTCAATGGCAAAATTGAAGAAGTGTATGTTCCACAACCACCTGTTTTGAAGACCCAAAGCGTCCTGACATGGTATACAAGCTCAATAAGGCATTGTATGGCCTCAAACAAGCACCTTGCGCTTAGTATGACACACTCAAAGACTTCCTGAAGAGCAAAGGCTTCAAACCTGGTTCTCTAGATCCCACTCTCTTCATGAAGACATATGATGGTGAACTATTTGTATGCCAAACCTATGTGGATGACATTATCTTTGGCTGCACTAACAAGAGATACGGTGATGAGTTTGGGCATATGATGCAAGAGCAATATCAAATGTCCATGATGGGTGAGCTAAAGTTCTTCCTTGGTCTTCAAATACGTCAGCAGAGAAATCGCATCTTCATATCACAAGAGAAGTACCTCAAAGATTGCCTGAAGAAGTTTGGAATGCAAGACTGCAAAGGGTACACGACGCCAATGCCAACCAAAGGCCAATTGGGCCCCGACGACAATGGTAAAGAGTTCGATCAAAAGGTATACCTGTCAGGACCCTGACTCAATGCCACATCGATCTAGCATGTAACACCTCATATCACTTTGCGGCCTCACGCACGGTATTCCCACGGGTGTCGCCTTAGCTTTGCCCGGGACCGTTTGCGCCTTTTGGCACACGTATATGATAGTGTCGCTAGCATCCATATGATAAGGAGCCCGGGCTGACATGGCTAGTCGTAAACCCAAAGTGGCACAAACTTACAGGGACAGGCATCCATGACCCAGCATCGAACGTGTCGGTCATCAGCGAGTGAATCCAGGCTGTAGCACTGGGCTAGCAGGACTCCGGTGAACCGGGCTGTAGCGGGCTAACAGGACTCTGGTATTCATCGCGTGACATCTCCCCGAAGGGACAGACACAGGAACGAAGAAGGACACATGCCGGACAGCCTAAGTGTTCCGGAGCAGTAGCAAGCTACCATGGCTCAGTGGAAACACTAGGAGACATTTCCCGATAAGAGAGGCTACTAAGAATAAACAACTAGATAGTCAGATCCCACACATACCAAGCATTTCAATAACATACACACAATATGCTCGATATGTGCAAATACAACATGGCATCACAACATGACTCTATAACTCAAGTATTTAATCAATAGGCTCCGAGGAGCGAGATATTACAAACAGGGGTCTCATGACCCAACATTCAGAGCATACATATCAAAGCACAAGCGGAAGCTATCATGTCTGAGTGCAGGCATCTATAAATGAAAAAGGCTGAGAAGCCTGACTATCTACCAAATCCTGCCTAGGCACAAGACCGTAGCTGAGGTAACAAGCTAAACGTCGAAGTCCACGTGGAACTACTAGTGAGACCGAAGTCTCTCTGCAAAAACATAAAATAGGCAAACGTGAGTACAAATGTACCCAGCAAGACTTACATCAGAACTAACTACATATGCATGATTATCAACAAGGGGATGGTGGGGTTTAACTGCAGCAAGCCAGCTTTGACTCGGTGGCTATCCTAAACTACGACTGCAAGCAACTCTTTTGAGGTGGCGCACACGAGTCCACATATTCACCATATCAATACACCACTATGGATCCGCTCCCGTCTCCCTACGAGAACGCCATCCATAGCACTCACGCTTATCTTGCGTATTTTAGAGTATCCACTTTCACTTGTCTATGAACTGATATAAGCAACCCAGAAGTCCTTTACCGCGGACACGGCTATTCGAATAGATGATATTAACCCTACAGGGGTGTACTTCTTCATACATGTTTCCACCACTTAGCGTCTGCACACGACATGTGCTCGGCAGACTTCAAGCGAAAATCGACGTGGGTGTAGACCACGACCTACCTAAACACCTAAGTCTCTAGTCCAGGTTTATTGCCTATTCGGGTTCCATCCATGAGGAGATCCGGCCGGAGTTTCGCTCACAGCCCCAAACGATGTGAACAGGGTTCCCGAGACACCAAACGGGCATCTGGTACACCGTGCCACGTACCTACCGCATCACAGCCCACCCCTACGGTCAGCGCTGTCCACGGCCTCCAGTAAGCTACAAACACCAGAAACTACTTGCAACTCCTGGACAGAGGACAAGGGTGAATAAGAAGTCGAGCGGGGTCATATTTCAGGGCCCAATGTATGGTAGTAGCTGAATCATGGATCACAAACACAAAACTCAGTTCCTGAGGACGGCTGCAATGAGACAACCCACCATGTACTCCTACATGGCCTCTCGCCGCTACCTTTACCAAATCGTGTTCACACACTTAGCTCACACACAGTAGGACATGTTCACACACCTCTGATTCATCCCCGATGAATCAGACCTGACTCAACTCTAAGCAGTAGCAGGCATGACAAACAAACATGAATGAGTAGGCACAACAGGGCTCAAACAACTCCTACTCATGCTAGTGGGTTTCATCTATTTACTGTGGCAATGACAGGTCATGCAAAGGATAAAGGGGTTCAGCTACCGCAGCAAGTAACAGTTGAATCGTTGTTGTCCTAATGCATTAAAAGAGAGCAGGAGCGAGAGAGTAGGATTGTATCGGAATGAACAAGGGGGTTTTGCTTGCCTGGCACTTCTGAAGATAACATTGAGTCTTCATCAGTGTCAACGATCACATCATCGGTATCACGTCTATCGAGAGGGGACAAATACTGGCAACACAGAAGGGAACACAATCAATGCAATGCACAATATGATGCATGATTATGACATGGCAAAATGAATGTGTTTTGAGCTAATGCAACTAGCAACAGATTAAATGAAGTTGGTTTGAATACAAGATTCAAATTCAAACTCCATATGTGATTATTTAAATGCCCTTTATATGATTTGTGCTAAACAGCATCTATAAGTTGTTCTAACATGCATGAAAATGGTACAGATGGATTCCTTGAATTTTTCTGATAATTTTTCATATATAAATTATTTAATTTGGAGTTACGGTTGAATTACTATGAATTTTTGAAGTTTTGAACATTTTCTGGAATTTCCTGAATATTTAGAATTAAAATAATTCCAGAAAATGATTTAACTGCGTCAGCCTGACGCCAGCATGACATCAGCGAGTCAACGGCCAGGTCCAGGTCAAACCTGACGTGCGGGGTCCACACGTCAGTGACACAGGAACTAATCCCGCGTTGACTCGGGCTTTGACCCGCTACGGGGCCCGCTGTCAGTGTCTGTTAGTGTGCTAATTGGGGGGATTAGCCGCTAATGGCAACGCCACGTCAGCTCCCACTGGAGTTTCGCCGGCGACGACCATGGCCGACGACGGAGATGCAACGTGTGCTCGCTACGGAGCACCATTCGACGCGTGGTTTGCTCCTACGGGTAGCTGAAGATGCGCCGCATCCAACTAGGCGAGCGGCAGCGGCTGTGGTGGCCGGAGCTCGCCGGAAACGAGCTCGCGGCGGCGCCGGAGTTCCGGACCTCAACGAGAATGGAGCTCCGGTGCACGGGGAAACTAGTGGAGGGTCTCAGCAGACTCCTGACGACGCGAGGAGCACAAATATGTGCTCGGCCGTGACAGATGCTGGCTCAAACGATGACGAGCTACGCGGCGGCGGCATGGAGCTCTTGGCCACGACGGGGCTATGGCCTAGAGGTCAAAAGCGACCAGGGAAGAAGGGGGAAATGACTCAGGGGCTCACCGCGAGTCCGTTGGGAGGGTTAGTGGGCTCGAAGATGTCTTGTCGGGGGCGAATCGACGACGGCGATCGACGGGGCCGAAGGTTGAAGAAGGCGGCGGTGTGGGCGTTCGGGGGCGTCCGGCGGCGCGTGTGCCCTTGAGGAGGCGTAGACGACGGAGGTGGAGCTCCTGGACAGATGGGAAGGCTAGGCGGTGGCTGTGGCCGCGGCGAACGGCGTCGGTGGCGATGGTGGCGTTCGGCCATGGCTGCGGCAAGCGAGGGGGAGAGCCAGGAAAGAGGGGGGAGAACAGAGGGGGTCGAGGCGTCTCCAGGCGCGGGGACAGGGAGGAGGTTGAGCCTCCAGCGAGAAGCAGGAGGTGGAGCCTGCGTGCGCGGCGCTTTCTCACGGCGACAGCAGCAGCTTTGGGGCGAGGGGAGGAAGACGACAGGGGGGGAACGCCTGGTGGGCTGGGCCGCACAGGAGCTGGGCCGGCTGGGCTACCAGGTGAGCGCCAGGTAAGGTTTCTCTCCTCTCTGCTTTTCCTATTTTTGTTGTTTTTATTTATTTTGTTCTGTGTTGTTTTAGTTTAGTAAAATACTAAACCATTTTATAAAATCCTGAAAATAGTTATGTGGCTAGAACTAAAATATACCAAACCACATAAAATGTTCCAGCATTATTGGACATATATTATTTATATATCAAATATATATCCAATGCAAATAGTTATTTATTTAATTCAAAGGCCCAAAATAATTAACTCTGAGATACCAAAAATATTGTTTTGAGTTTTACCTCTTTGCAATATTTTCAGAGACTAAGAGGAACATTTTCTTGGACTTCTTTGAGAAGATTTTAATGTTGATCATTTTTAGAAGGTTTCTAAGGCTTTAAAAATCCCTCAATTCAAATTTCATTTGAATTAAAACATGATGCTCACATGAGGTCTAGCCTAGTGCATAACAGGACCAGGGATGTGACAATACCGCTCCATGATTGGTTCTCTACTTTACTTATGTGCATCTAGGCCTGATATAATGCTTAGCGTTTGCATGTGTGCCCGATTCCAAGCGGCTCAAAAGGAATCGCATCACTTAGAAGTGAAGTGAATTCTTCGATATTTGGCTCACACCCCAACACTAGGATTATCGTATCCAAAGGGCTCAGAATTTGATCTAGTTGGATTCTCAGGTGCTGATTATGCTGGTGACAAGGTTGATCGCAAGTCCACATCAGGCGCATGTCACTTTCTTGGACGGTCTCTTGTTTGTTGGTCTTCAAAGAAGCAGAACTGTGTATCACTATCCACTGCTGAATATGAATACATTGCTGCTGGATCTTGCTGCGCTCGGCTTCTCTGGATGAAGCAGACTCTCAAGGACTATGGCATAAACATGAAGCATGTGCCACTCTACCGCGACAATGAGAGCGCCATCAAGATTGCTCACAACCCAGTTCAGCACTCAAAGACAAAGCACATTCAAATTCGCCATCACTTTCTCAGGGATCATGTGTTGAAGGAAGACATTGATATCATACACATCAACACTGAAGAGCAATTGGCAGATATCTTCACAAAGCCCTTGGGTGAGAAAAGGTTTTGCAAGCTGTGGTGTGAGCTAAATATCATAGAATCCTCAAATGTCATGTAAATGGACACACATCCTAACGCTTATGCATGTTGATGACTTAGATGTGCAACACACAAAGTAACGTATATCTTCAACTAATGAAGACTTACCCTCTAAGTGTGAATACATTAATGTGGAATTTGACTTCGGAGTGCCACGATATTTGTGTGACATGTGTGGGTCTGATACTTCCTATACGGTGGGTAACGCCACCACCAAACTTTCTCGAAGATTTTCATTTGGCGTCATGATTGCATTATCTTCATATTTGGTTTGTCTTCAACATTGATTTGTCCTCAAAATTTATCTTCGCAATGTTGATTTAGTCTTTTCTGATATATCAATATATATATATATATATATGTGTGTGTGTGTGTGTGTGTGTGTGTGTGTGTGTGTTTAGTCCTCTACATCATTCACTTATAGCTATGTCTTCAAACTTGCCATTTTTTGAACTAAGTGAATGTGATCGGACCCTAACCCCTTCTGTGCTTCCACCTTAAATTCTTTCTGTCTAAGTCATATGCATTCTGTTGACACATGTCGATTGTCTTCATTGCGTCCTTGTCAGCAAAAGATAAAGAGACACACATTTACAACTATTTTAATGTTATATCTCTTTTTCCTGAATGTCGGAGAAGCCGGAACGACCACCCGACAAACCAGGCGCCCGTGAGAACATGGAACAACTCTCAATGAGTTGCATGCATGCCATGTGTCCATCAGATGTGAACCGCCTGGGGCACCCGCGTAATTGCGCTGCGTAGCCCTTCACCTTATACTCACCCGCGCGGTCATTATCTCCTCTTCCACCTTGCCATCTCGCTCAAACCCGAGCGCCACCGCTAGCTCGAGTCAACGCTGGAGCCGAAGCGCTTAGCTGCCGCGACCTCTTCGACGCCGTCTTCACGCCGGCCGCGGACCTCGTCTTCTTCGCCATCACTGTAGGTGTCTTCCGCCGCCAAGTTAGGGCGCGGGAGATTGGACTGCTCGGCATCCGCTCCGCCCCGTCTAGCAGTTCTTCAAGTGGTAAATAAAGTCGCTTTTTACTGCTTTTTCAATCTGTTGAATCTGTCCACTTCACCCAAAAGTGATTTCTAAAGTTCCAAATCTGGATCTTTCTGTTTCTGCATCTCATAACTTGCAAGTATATTCACTTATGCCTCACACCTAGTTAGATTCCTCACTTGTACTTATTCATGGATTCGTACAAATCTGGAACCAACTCACTTCAAATAAGTGAATGTCTTCGCACTATGAGGTCAATGTCTTCAAACTGATTTATCTTCAAATCTTCTGAGAATGCATATGACCTCTTCCCCTTCCCTCGCATCTCTAATGCTATCACATGTACATGTCCGTGGGAGAATCCCTTGGTTCTCATAGTCTGCATTCATTTGCACAATACTTATAGCATCACATTGAATCTATCAGGACACAATCTGCAAGATGGGTATAGATCCGTTAAGAATCAAGCCCACTAAAGCTACCTTTAAAGGAGTAATACCCGGTGTAGAGGCCTGCTGCACGGGCTCAATCACATTGGAAGTGGTCTTTGGCTCGCCGGATAACTTCCGCAGCGAAGACTTGATCTTCCATATCGTCCCCTTCCGCAGTGGCTACCACGCACTGCTCGGACGAACCATGTTCGCTCGTTTCAATGTAGTCCCACACTACACCTATCTCAAACTCAAGATGCCTGGACCACGCAGTGTTATAACAGTAAATGGAAACATGGAACGCTCCCTCCACACTAAGGAGCACACCGTGGCCCTGGCAGCGGAAGTACAGGGTGGCCTAATCAAGCCAGCTATTACGTCGGCAGCCAAGTCCTCTGACACTGTCAAACGAGTCCGGACTACCCCACCGTTCGACAATCCAGCTCGTTAGGAGCTCGATTAGCAATTCAGCCTCCATATCACCCCCACTGAATTGTGGCATATGTACCATGCGTACATAATTACGCACTAAAAATACCATGGGAAAGGATGGAGGCATAATACAGACAATGTCTGCAATACGGCTAGACCCTATCAGGACACTTACATTTCCCTTTTCTTTTCCTTTTCTTTTACCAGGTTCCTCGCAACCCACATCACCCTTTCGACGGTACCAAGGCCTCTTTCTGTGGCCTATTATGAAAACACCGGTCGATGATCCTCTCGAAGGACAATACACCAAGGAGAAAAGCAGCATAGACGCGTGCCAGAGTGCCTAAAGGATCCTTAAAGATCACCTCGTCCGCTTTCAGGACGCATGCATGGTTTCCCCTTGTGGTCGGCATGTAAAATAGCCTTGTTGCTTATGGCACTATTTGTATCAATACGTTTTGAGTATCAATCAGACTATAATGGAAACAGTGTTTAGCCCAAACCTACATGGCGTCGGCTCATCTCTTAACATGTGTTTCCCTGTTTGTGTCTGATTATCATGTACACCTCGGTATGGCCTAAATTGCCAGGGGCTTTATTAAGACACGTACATCTTTTAAATATTAAAAGTCCGAACACTTTAATAGTGCAATTTGGCGTCCCGAATATAGCATTATATGCATTGGCTCTGAATCATGTCTTTGGTCAATAGTTGGGTTGCTCGGCTCCTGTGCTTGCTACCTTATGTACCGTCTCATCGGCTAGGGTAGTAAAGTGAGAACTACTGCGGTTGTGTTTCTGGTTCACCCAGACAAACACCTCAATAGAGAAAGCCAAAAACTGACTGTCATGATGCGGCGAGAGCTGGTCAGCTATTCGGTGACTAAGCACAAATCTTTAGTGATTTTTCCGCATTATGCGATAGGCTGGCCTCTACCTGGCCTGGCATTCACAACACCAGAGTTCGGATAATTGAACAATACTAGGGACTGCGCCTGCTCTCCCATTATAAAACTCCTATGGCTAAGTGAGGGTGATAAAGCCGCATAGTCTGATTGCCTGGTTCGCCGCACTAACACCTCCTTCACGGACTAGTACATTGGGTCTAGTGTGTTTAAGTGTTTGTCCCGAACACCCCCGTACTACCTACATGGGGGCTGAAGACGATGACTAGCCAACTCTCAGATATCATAAACAGTTGTACAGGAGGAGATATTTTGTAAGTAAAATAAACAATATATCATACATAAGCCTTGTCTCATGACACGGGATTAGACAACATAAATACATTCATTCAAAAATAATGTCCTTCGAACATTGGCCCTCTACAATGCGGGATCCTTTCAGGACATCATCAAAGTACCGCTCCGGCATGCGATGCTCTTTTCCAGCGGGCAGGCCCTCGGTTGCAAGCTTGACGGCATCCTTCTTCGCCCATTGCACCTTGACGTGGGCGAAGGCCATCCGTGCACCTTCAATACAGGCCGACCGCTTCACGGCATCAAGCCGAGGGCAGGGCTGACCAGCCGCTTGACGAGACTGAAGTAGCTACTGGGCATGGGTTCGGCGGGCCAAATACGGATTATCAAATCCCTCATGGCCAATTCAGCCACCCTGTGCAGTTCGGTCCATTGCTTTAGCTGATCGCTGAGGGGCACAGGATGCTCTGGCGCAAGGTACTGCGACCAGAACAACTTCACCGTTGAGCTTCCCTCTTCGGCCCGGAAGAACTCCGCGTCATCAGCAACACTACGGGGCAGGTCCGCAAACACTCCTGGAGAACTTCAAATCTGGGTTAGAAAGATATACCTTTTCTTCACAAATTTGCTCTGCATGTTAAAGGCCTTACCCACCACAATTTGCTTTGCCTCTTGGATCTCCCAGACAGTGCTTTGGGCTTCGGCCCGGGCTTCCTGCGCACTTTGGAGTGCCTTAGCAAGTTTGGAGTTCTGCTCTGGACTCTTGTCCTCTAAGGATTCACATTCCTATGGCATCGTTGAGCTCCTGCTGGACTTCCTCCACTCGCGATTCATGTTTAAGGCGGGAGGTTCGCTCCTCCTCCGCCTCCATCCTGGCCTCGGCCAGTGCACTCTTGAGGGCTTCGACCTCAGACGTCTCAGCTGCAAACATAATTATGAAACTCATTGAGATACTACATCATAGTTGGCATCGTTTAAAGATGTGCTTCGATATTATATACCTTGCTTTTCTTCTAGCTTCCACCTTAGCTCGGATGTTTCGGCGGCATGGGCAGCTGACGCCTCTTCGCAGCCTACTTGTTCAAATAGATATGTGCGTTAGTCTCCTGCATGAGTTATTAGAGGAAGTTTTCTTTACGAACACTGAACAGAGTCTCAGGGGCTACTATCTATACACATGCATTCTTTTAGAAGATACTGTAAAACACATACCTCAAAGCCTCTTAAAAGGCTGGTGTAGGCTTCACTCAGTCCGCTTTTTGCGGACCGAACCTTTACAATCACCATACCCATAAGGGTACGATTTTATTCCACAATGGTGGCACTTTGAAGCGCTCTCACCAAAGTGTCCGGCGCCTCCGCATTGACAGAGGTCATCGGTATATAGTAGGCACGCCCCCTTCTCGCAAAGAGGGTTGCTCCTCTGACTCCGGAACCGTGTGGGTTTCCGGAATGACATTTGGTTGGGGGCCAAACTGGACCTGGCCCCTGTCTCCTGTCTCCATGGGGGTCGGTTCCCCCATGTTCTCGGCAGCCTCCGGCACCTCTCCCTATTCCAAAAGGGTCCATTGGGATGACACATTGATGTTATCCGCGACTGTGGGGGAGGAAGCTGGTGGAGGCGAATCGCTCTCCATCATGTTCGGACCCAGCGAATTCCCCGAAGAGGAGGATCGTTGGCGAAGGACCTTAACTGGACTGCAACATACAATTTAAATGCATTATAACTATAAGCCAGAAAATCCATATATATATATATATATATATATATATATATATATATATACCTTTGAGTACTTATGATCCGGCCAGGGACTTCGGCCTGGGGCGCCACTCATCGGCGTCTGACTCGGAGTCATCCGTAAGGGAGGTCCTCCCTTTCTTGGACACTTCCGACTCTAGATCGGTGGAAGCTGCCCTCTTCTTCTTCTCCCCCTTGGGTGGGGGATTGCTCTCTTCCTCCTCCTCTTCCTCTTCATAAGGGGAGGAGAGAGTTTCGGTGTCTTCGAACACTACGTCTGAGGGGACTTTACGGCGGAGGCCACTCTTGGCCTCCTTGCCCTTCTCCCTGGCCTTCCTCTCCGGCGCCTAGTGATGAGCCATAAGTATAGGGGATCTATAGTAGTCCTTTCGATAAGTAAGAGTTTCGAACCCTATGAGGAGCAGAAGGAAATGACAAGCGTTTTTCAGTAAGGTATTCTTTGCAAGCACTAAAATTCTCATTAACAGATAGTTTTGTGATAAGGTAATTTGTAATGGGTAACAAGTAACAAAAGTAAATAAGGTGCAACAAGATGGCCCAATCCTTTTTGTAGCAAAGTACAAGCCTGGACAAACTCTTATATAAAGGAAAGCGCTCCCGAGGACACATGGGAATTATTGTCAAGCTAGTTTTCATCACGCTCATATGATTCGCGTTCGTTACTTTGATAATTTGATATGTGGGTGGACCGGTGCTTGGGTACTGCCCTTCCTTGGACAAGCATCCCACTTATGATTAACCCCTCTTGCAAGCATCAACAACTACAAAAGAAGTATTAAGGTAAACTAACCATAGCATGAAACATATGGATCCAAATCAGCCACTTACGAAGCAACGCATAAACTAGGGTTAAAGCTTCTGTCACTCTAGCAACCCATCATCTACTTATTACTTCCCAATGTGTGACGCCCCTGATTCAATCGTACACTAATCATGCACGCAAATGTGTACGATCAAGATCAGGGACTCACGGGAAGATATCACAACACAACTCTAAAACTTAAATAAGTCATACAAGCATCATAATACAAGCCAGGGGCCTCGAGGGCTCGAATACAAGTGCTCGATCATAGACGAGTCAGCAGAAGCAACAATATCTGAGTACAGACATAAGTTAAACAAGTTGCCATAAGATGGCAAGCACAAAATGGGATACAGATCGAAAGAGGCGCATGCCTCCTGCCTGGGATCCTCCTAACTACTCTTGGTCGTCGTCAGCAGCCTGCATGTAGTAGTAGGCACCTCCAGTGTAGTAGTCGACATCGACGGTGGCGTCTGGCTCCAGGGCTCCAGCATTTGGTTGCGACAACCAGGTAGAAGGGAAAGGGGGAAAAGAGGGAGAAAAGCAACCATGAGTACTCATCCAAAGTACTCGCAAGCAAGGAGCTACACTACATATGCATGGGTATATGTGTAAAGGGCCATATCAGTGGACTGAACTGCAGAATGCCAGAATAAGAGGGGGATAGCTAATCCTGTCGAAGACTACGCTTCTGGCAGCCTCCGTCTTGCAGCATGTAGAAGAGAGTAGATTGAAGTCCTCCAAGTAGCATCTCCAATAGCATCGCATAGCATAAACCTACCCGGCGATCCTCCCCTCGTCGCCCTGTGGAAAAGCGATCACCGGGTTGTCTGTGGAACTTGGAAGGGTGTGTTTTATTAAGTATCCGATTCTAGTTGTCATAAGGTCAAGGTACAACTCCAAGTCGTCCTGTTACCGAAGATCACGGCTATTCGAATAGATTAACTTCCCTGCAGGGGTGCACCAACTTACCCAACACGCTTGATCCCATTTGGCCGGACACACTTTCCTGGGTCATGCCCGGCCGCGAAAGATCAACACGTCGCAGCCCCACCTAGGCTCAACAGAGAGGTCAGCACGCCGGTCTAAACCTAGGTGCCCAGGGGTCTGGGCCCATCGCCCTGATCACACCTGCACGTTGCGTGGGCGGCCGAAAGCAGACCTAGCCTAGTGGCGTTCCAGTCCAATTTGGCGCGCGCCGCTCAGTCGCTGACGTCACGAAGTGCTTCGGCTGATACCACGACGCCGAGTGCCCATATCTTTCCCACGTAGTTGGTTAGTGCGTATAGGCTCGTAGCCAACTCAGATCAAATACCAAGATCTCATTAAGCGCGTTAAGTATCCGCGAACACCGAACAGGGCCAGGCCCACCTCTCTCCTAGGCGGTCTCAACCTGCCCTGTCGCTCCGCCACAAAGATCCACTCGCGGGTGCTCCACCAGCTGACCCGACTTTAGTCTCCACATGTATCATGTATAAAGTATATAGTATATACCCGTGATCACCTCCCGAGTGATCACGGCCCGATAGTATAGCACGGCAGACGGACAAGAATGTAGGGCCACAGATGAATATACTAGCATCCTATACTAAGCATATAGAATTACAGGTAAAGGTAACAACAGTAGTAACAAGGCCAGGCTATGCATCAGAATAGGTATAACAGAAAGCAGTAACATGCTACACTTCTCTAATGCAAGCAGTATAGAGTAGAATAGGCGATATCTGGTGATCAAGGGGGGGGGGGCTTGCCTGGTTGCTCTGGCAAGAGAGAGGGGTCGTCAACTCCGTAGTCGAACTGGGCAGCAGCAGCGTCGGTCTCGTAATCTACCGGAGAGAAGAGGGGGAAGAAACAATGAATACCATGTAAACAGATGCATATCGATGCATGACATGACAAGTAACGATGCTAAGTGTGCCCTAATGTGGTATGAGGTGATGCCGGTTAAGGGGGGAAACATCCGGGAAAATATCCCCGGGGTTTCGTGTTTTCGGGCAACGGAGCCAGAGGGGGAAAGTTGCGAGTTCTATAGGTTAGGGGTGTGCGGCGGACGAACGGACTGCGTATCCGGATTCGTCTCGTCGTTCTGAGCAACTTTCATGTTGAAAATATTTTAATCCGAGTTACGGATTAAAAGATATGATTTTCTAAAGATTTTATTAATTTCGGGAATTTAATTAATTAATTAATTAATTCGAAAAAATGGATTTATGATGTCAGCATGATGTCATGCTGATGTCAGTAGTCAACAGAGTTGACTTGGTCAACCTGACATGTGGGTCCAGGGGGGACCCACCTGTCATCCTCTAATTAGGTTAATTAGGGTTTAGGTTAATCTAATTACAGTTTAATTAAACTTAACTAGTTAATTAAATTAATTAAACCGGATTAATTAACTTAATTAATTCATTAGTTAATTAATTAATTAATAATTAATTTTATTAATAATTTTTATTTTTATTTAATAATTTTATTTTTAATTCTCTTTTTTTTAAATCGTTCTGGGGTGTGGGCCCCCGTTGTCATAGGGCCACTAGGCCTTAGCGGATCGGGTGCGCCCGATTGGGCGGTGCGGGCGAAGGGGCACCCGCACGCGAGGCCACCAGGGGCGAGGCGGGGCGCCAGAATCCGGCGGGGTAGGGGGGAAAGGGCCGGCCAGCTCCGGCGAGCGGCGGGAACGGGCAGCAGGGGCCCGGCGGCAGCGGACGGCGC